>NT_166398.1:0-204663 GCF_000001635.26 Mus musculus
GAATTCAGAAGCCAGCAGAGTTCGTGGACTGCAAGCAGGTCTTCTGAAAAAGCAATGCATGATATAATTACCTGAATTTTCTGGCAGTGCTCTTCAATATTGTGTTCTACGTGATGCAATATTCCACTCTCTTTCTCTATCTCTGTCTCTGTCTCTGTCCCTCTCTGTCTCTGTCTCTCTCTGTCTCTTTGTCTCTCTCTCTCTGTCTCTCTGTATCTGTCTCTGTCTCTGTCTCTGTCTCTCTCTCTCTCTCTCTTTCTCTCTCTCTCTCTGTCTGTCTCTCTCAATATCTATTCCTCTAACACTCAGTATGACTAATGATTCTCTTATCTTCTCTTCTACAAAGGGGATGATATTTTAATGTCATCTGCAAATTGTTATTCTGAATCGGAGTAGGGAAAGGACACTTTAAATCTGTTGTTACACCCAAGAGCATGGCTTTTAAAACCTGGTGAATCAGTAGAAGATGAGACAATGTATAGAAGAGGTTGCTTCTTTTGCTTTGGTTTGGTTTAGCTTTGTTTATTTCTGTTACACGCAATCATTAGAAGAAACTCTGTGAAATACTGCCTAATGCAAATTTTCTGAAGGAAAATAGGTACCTCAGAACCAAAATTATATTTCTCAGTTACAATATATAATATATATTATTAGAGATTTTTTTTTCATTAAACCTTGAACAGAATTTTTCTCTGATCTTAACAAAACTGCAAAGTACATGGGGGATAAAGGTGCACACTCTCAGGTGTGCATGGAATGACAATATGTTGAAGACCTTATTAGCCTCCATGTCCTTACCCTATGTGCCATCTTGGAAAAAAAATATGCTGAAAGTCAAGAAAATGGCTTACTTGAATATGCCAGGGAGATTTCTAACCAAAATGTCACTGTGTATATCTCTAACACAAGGTAGACCTGGTATTGCAAGAGACAGTAAATGGCAGTAACATTGGTGCACTCTAGGATATGGGCCTGTTCTAAGTGTACATCAAAAACAACAAAGAGAACGAAAATTTGCAGCCTAATTGCATAAAGGATATAGATATATCTATCTATTTATCTATAGATTAGATAGATAGATAGATAGATAGATATAGATAGATAGATAGATAGATAGATAGATAGATAGATAGATAGATAGATAGATAGTTATAATAAATACACAATGATACACACACACATACATATATATTATATATAATATAACACTTATAAGCATATACTTATAATACATATATACACATATCCATCTGTTAAACAAATATGATATATGATATTTGTGCACAGCAAGATTTCAGTTTCATAATGATGATCACCTTTACATATAATCAAATGAATCTGACTTTTTTGTCTACTTCAATCTAATTTATATCACTCTTCATATATTAGAAACTCTTGATACATTTTAATAAATATCAGTAATCCTATTGCTGAATATAGAAAGGTTTGTTCCATTTTCTCTTCATTTTTGTCTTGGTTATATTGTTTAATTTCATATCCCATGTTATCTCCTGTTTTAGATTTCCCCCTGGAAATCCCTCATCTGACCACCTCACCTGCCTCCGAACCTGTGCTGTCCCATCAATTCACCCACTCCATTTCTATACTAGAAAATCCTACCGCCTGATTTTACTGGACTTAGGATCAGTTATCTACTTTCTCATTCACCAATGCTATCTCTGTGAGATGTAAACTTTACTGTTGTATAGTAAATTTGATATTGGTAAATGATCATGTCAAGAAAAACTAACTACAATCAAGCAGGATTGGTCCAACAGATTGTATATGTTCAGCAAGTTTACCCCATTCACTAGGTATTATGCCCATTGCAACAAGTTTAAGAAATGTTCCTGACCCAACTAGCAGCTGAAAGAGTCAGATGCAAACACTTGCACCCAACCAATGTCTTGAAGCAGTTGAACACTATTGTTGAATTAACTAAGTTTAAAAGATGGTGAAGAGGAGGGCAGCCCTGTAGAAGGACCAACAGTCTCAATTAACTTGCTCCCCCAAGATGTCTAAAACTCTGGACAACCAAGGAGACAAAATATGCCTGCTGATATGAGGCCTCAAGCACACATACAGAAGAGGATTGCTGGGTGTGTGTTCCATCTGAATAGATGCACCTAATTTTCAAGAGAATGGAAGTTCCAGGGGGTTTAGATTTCTGGTAGTTTAGAGGTGAGGTGTGGAGACATTTTTGTGGAGAGTATGAGGTGTGAAGGTGGTATGGGATGTGGAACAATTGGAGGGTAGATAGGGTGGGGAATAAAATCTGGACTGTAAATAGAAATAATTATAAAGAAAGAAAAAAAAGACAAAAGTTATTGCAATTGCACTGAATTGTGGAATATTAGTGGAGAGTGGTGTGTTCAAGGGTTTTATTTCCTTTTCTCTATAAAAATGCATTCATGGAAAGCAAGTATTAAGATTTTTAAGGATCCAGGACTATTTTGGAAACTGTTCAGAGAATGTTCTGCCAATGCTGAATATCTGAGTTCTGTTCCTCTATCGTCGTCTGCTATTTCATAACTGTTTTTGTGTCCCTTAAACTGCAGTTTGAGTATCAAGACGTTCTTTGCAAACATGACATCTTCAATCCAGTTTCAATGAGTAAAATGTGGATTTTAATGCAGGATGTATTCCTTAAAGGGATGTTTCTGTGGAGACTAACATGAAGAGACATTTTTTTAAATGATGATGCATTTTAGACCAAATTCTCATGCTGTTGATGGATGAATGTGAAGGATTTAGTGTAGCTGCAAACATACACTTATCTTTTTGGAAATGTTATTTTCTAGGATGTAGTAAAATCAAAATGTTGCCTCCATTTTCATCTATTTAGAATTTTCGGAGTCCAGGACCTCAATCTGATCCGGAAAATGAGGCCAGATTATCATAAAAATTGAATACACGATAATATCAGTTTTAACAATTTCTTTCCTAACAAAATGTTAATTGCTTGTTGACATATTTACAAACTTTCTTTATTTTATTCTGTTTTTGTTTACATTCCTTTATCATATTTTTACAGTGGAGTAGTTATCCCAGTCTCAGCCTGCACCCTGACTTCCTCATCACATACCTCTGCCCTCATCAGCAATAGGATATCCACACATCCCAACCCCCACATATTCCCAATGCCTAGGACCTCAACTTTCTCTGGTGTTTAGGTGTGTCTTCTTCCATTGAGGCCAGGTCAGGCAATCCTTTCTGTATATGTGTCAGGGTCTCATATCCGCTGGTGTATGCTGCCTAGTTAGTGGCATATTATCTAAGAGATCTTAGTTGTCCAGAGTAGCTGACAGTGATGTTAGTCATTCTATTGGTCACACTCCTCAGCTTCTTCCAACTAGCTCCTTATTTCAAAAACAGGGTTCCCCAAATTCTGTCAATTGTTGGATAAGATATGTGTATATTTGAAAGCAGAAAAAAAAAGAATGATTTCACCTTAGAATACAGAGCCATATTTTGGAGAACACTGAAAAAAACAGAGAGTATTCTCTCATGAATATGTTCCTACTGGAAATAAGAAAAAGTGTTCTTATTTCATATTTGTTGATTCTTTAGGTTGATTTTTTTCTCTGATACTTTTATTTATAGCCCTATTTGACCTGGGACTTAATTTCTATGCAAGGTCATAGATTCAATTGCCAAATCCAATTTAATTGGAAAATAGCAGGACAGAAATCTTCATGAAAAAAAAATGATGAATAACATTGAAATAAAAATTTGAGAACTTTATTTCTTCCAAAGGAAAAACGAAAGTAAATGAGTAAAGATTTTATGGAGAATGTACATTAGATTGGTGGATAAATATTTCTAGACATCACTGGATGAATAAATGTGAATTATTCCAAAACAAGATAAATGCAGTGTAAGTCAATAATTTAAAGAGATGTACCAAATTAATATTTGACAGTATTCCTGAGCTATGTGTTCAGATATCTGACTTCTATCTGACACCTTGGATAGAATTCAAGTCTGGTCTTATTTCAATGATGTAGATCTTGGGTGTAAAGATGCATCCAAGCATCACTGTACTGGATGCCAAGATTGAGAAGACCTCTACAGCAGCCATGACCATGCCCTTAGTCCTATGTGAGTCATGGAGGAAGGTGACATAAACACTGCAGAATCCTAGCACGACAAAGGTCAGGAACTTGGCTTCATTAAATGTTTCAGGAAAATTCTTTGCCACGAAATCCACAGTGAAGCTTCCAAGGGCAAGGCAGGTCAAGTATCCCAAAATTCAGTAGAATGCAGTAACTGAACCCTTGTTGCACAAAATGATTATCATTATCATCAATATCAACAAATATCAATATCAACAAAAGGAGGAGAACCTGAGAGCCAGATTACCCACAGAATACATTGATATGGAACATATCAGAAGGATGTATTTCATTGAACCTGATAAAAGAAGGTTCCTTAAACCTCTTCCAGGTTCTGTGATTATGAAAGCCAAACTACAATGATTGTTTTGGCAAGCAATGTGGAAACAGACACCATGAATACAATTCCAAAAGTGATTTGTTGTAAGGCTACATTTTTTTCTGTTAGGAAGACCAATGAAGAAAAAGGAGCATGAGAAAATGGAACATGAGTGACATGAGTAGCTGATGAGAAATGTGGAAAGACATAGAAGGAAGGACAGGAAGCAAGTTAGAGAGTAAGAAAGGTTAAAGCTTAGAGAAAGAGGTGAAAGCTTAGAGAGAGTAAGGATTGTAAAAGTTGAGAGAGAGAGAGAGAGAGAGAGAGACAGAGACAGAGACAGAGACAGAGAGACAGAGACAGAGGGAGGGAGGGAGGGAGGGAGAGAGGGAGGGAGGGAGGGAGAGAGAGAGAGAGAGAAAAGAGAGATAGAGAGAAAGAGAGAAAGAGAGAAAGAGGGAGACACTGAGGTAGGGCCAAGTAGCCTCTCATATATTGGGCTTGCTATCTTGCTGTTGCTAGGTAACTGGAAGGAATCTAACCTGAAGATCAGAAGCTTTGGTCATTTTGTATATAACTTCTAGCCATTACCCTATCCTGAGCAGGGGTGCCTGTGGGTTGGGTAAATTCACCAGGGGCCAGTGTTCCAGAAGTACTGAGGAAATGCCTTCCTTCCCATGTAGGTGAAAATTACGACCCATTAGGTTTCATCAGGTTTAAGGACTTCAGCATGACTGGAGACCAGGCATTTGGTACATAGCCCAATGCCCCAAGCTCAATGATCAAATTTAACACTAGCATCCAGAGTTTGTGGTTTCTCAGCAAAACAACAGCACAGACGATGTGAGTTTGAAACTCTGGAGACTTCCACCATATGAAATCAAGGCATGGAGGTTGGGTTTGGTAAAATGATCTAGAAGAAATCTGTAAAACAGTGAAAGGACAATTGAAAAGACTCATATGGAAAAGATCAGCAACAGGGAATGCCTCAGGAGACCATCCTTGTATTCATAGCTTCTCAAGACAAAATTCAAATGACCAATAGTACTGGAGGAGAGTCTGTGAATGCATCAGGGAGGGGAGAGTAAGTGTTAGGAGGGAGGGTGAGATAGAGAAAAAAGTAGAAGGAGAAAAAGAAAGAGAACGAGAAGGGAAAGTAGAAGGAGAAGAATATGGAGAGGGAGAACAGAAGAAGGAAGGGAAGAGGAAGGGGTGGAGCAGGATGACAAGGAGAAAGAGATGGAAGAAGAACAAAAAAAGAAGAGGAAAATGAAAAAGAAGGAGCAGGAGGGGAGGAGAAGGAGAAAAGGAGAAGGTGAAATAAGGAGGAGAGAAGGAGAGAAGAAGAAGGAGAGAGGAGGAAGAGATGGGGAAGGAGAAGAAGTAGAAGAAGATGTGGAAGAAGAACTAAAAGAAGAAAGAGGGAGAGGAGAAAAAGATTGAGAAGGAAGAAGAAAGAAGGAGAAGAAAGAAGAAAGAAGAAAGAAAAGTAGAAGAAAAAAAGAAGAAAGAGGAGGAGGAGGAGGAGGAAGAGGAGGAGAAAAGAGAAGGAGAAGGCAAAGAAGGAGAAGAAGTAGAAGGAGGACAAGGAGAACATGGAGAAGAAATGAGAAGAGATGAGAGGTATAGTTAGGCAGACACAGACAGAGAAACACAGACACACAGAGAGAGTCGTGCACATAAACATTCACACAGAGACACACAAGTAGGCACAGAGACAGAGAAAAATATACATATAAAGAGAGACATGCACAGAGACATTCACAGAGATACACACATTTACACAACTTAATTAAGAAGTATTTACAAAAATATATCTATGAAATTACAAGGATATTAAGTACTAAATTATGTGAGCATTGAGGAGGAATGAGATCCAAACAAATTTTGCAAGTCCTGCAACATTCTGCATGCTTCCACACAGCTTTAGCTGTGGGAGTATCAGTTATAGGGCTGTAACTTTTGTTTTTTTCATTTATAATTTACTGTGAATCTCCTTTCTCCACCATTCAATATGGTCAGTAGTTTCCATGTCGAATGACTTTCCAATGCATGGCATCTAGTGAGAAAGAGAAAACAATTTAAAAAAAAAAGAGTCTCTATGCTGGAGCCAACTGTACAAACAATTTGTAGTTATTCTCCAAATGCAGGGCTCAAAGAACTCAGAGGCTCCTCTAGCTTTTACACAGATCTTAAGTTTGGTCCCCCAGCATCACTGAGAACCTATTGACAATTCTCACTCAGGTCATAAAGCTATGGAGCATTCCAATGTATTGAGTTTCAGAGAAAAAGCCATTTGTAAGCTTATCTCTCTAAAAGTGAAGATTGCGCTGAAAATTATGAAAAGTGAGAATAATTTTAAATATGAAAAAACATTCCACACACACACATTAAAATAATACATGTAGACAAAATTGACAGCAATCTATATGACACAATACCCACATACACGAGAGGGGAAGGGGCAGGGGGAGAGGTGGAGAGACATATGTATACTTACAATACTTTTTTTTTTTTTAGTCAAGTTGTCAAAACTGACACAATCAATGTACAGGAAGAGATGTATATGGCAAACACTGGGGACAGACTGTCATGATAAGGACAGCATAGGAGGAAACAACAAGTTGATCTGTGGCATTGAGAGCCTGAATGGGCCCTTCTACATTTGGTTGGATTTAGAATCCAAGATTTAATTCAGAACCAGCCAGCTCCCTCCTTGTCCCAGTGATCTACTTTTGCTGGGGCACAGTCACAAAGGTTCCACAACATTTCTAGACAGTTTTCCCAGTTTTAGACAACTGGGACTGTGGGAGATATAACCCCCCCCATCTTAATTAAACTAAGCCACGCAAATGCAAAATATTTTTGAAAACAGTTTAATTTCAATTTGGAAAGAGAACAGAGAGCTCTACAATGATATGGACTGAATTAGTCTTTAGGTTCCATTGTGCACCCTAAATTAAATATAGTGTAAAAGATTCTGTTTTCTATGTAGCAAGTGAGGGCTGAAAACAACACACTAATGGAGATAAAATGCAAAAAACTGGGATATACAGTAACAATTCAAAATGACACTGTGAAAAACGATGTATTTATACATGTTAACTGTCCTATTGACCACAGTGTCATTCATCATTGTGTTAGGGGATCCAATCTAGTGATTAATCATCAGGGTTTGACAGTAAAATCTTTAGGCTCAATACACCAGACATTAGCTGGAAAATGATATACAAGAATGTAATGACCTTTGGTGTCTTCTCTGTGAATCTGTTGTATGGATGCCCTGTCGTTGGTTGTTTTAGTTGTTAGTGTTGTTTTAAAATAGAAATATTGAATGCAAAAGCAAGTTGCAGGAGCCCAAAATGTCTTTGCATCCTCTCTTTCTCCTTCCCATAACTTTCTAATTTTCCCAATCCCCACATTCATTCAAAATACAGAATTTCAAAAAATAAAGAAACTCATTCATCATCTTTACTTTGTGCTTGCATGCTGGTTGCAATTATCTTGTAAGCATTAAAAATCAGGCTAACATACTGCCTATGTTCAATAGGGTTTCATTGATGTGAAGCTACATCATGACTCAAGAAACACTTATAGGGAAAATTTAATTGATGTTGTCTTACAGTTTCAGAGGGTCAGTATATTATTATCTTGATAGGAAGAATGGCAGCATCCAGGAAGAGTCGGTGCTGGGGAAGGAACTAATTGGTCTATATCTTAGTCTGAAGGCAACCAAAAGGAAGTTTGTGGCCATAGGTAGCAAGGAAGAGGATCGATTTTCGTCACTGAGCAGAGATTGTGCACTACATAAAAGCAAGCCTACACAATGATACACTTCCTCAAACAAGCCAACACCTTGTAATAGTGCCACATCCCATGGGCAAAAGATATTCTAATCAACACACTGCATCATAGGAAAATGGTAGAGAGACATAAAGAAAGATACTGCATGATTGCATTCCTCTAGTCACAAGTGCTACATACCTACACGTTAATATGCACACACACACACACACACACACACACACATAAACACACACACACACACACACACACACACACACATAAACACACACACACACACACACACACACACATGCCTATCTGATATGCATAATAATAATGTGCAGTCTCGGGTCCTGTGCGATTGGATTGGACCAGGTGCTGTGTTCCACCCACCAGAGGTCTTAGGATCCCGTGGTGGATCCTGTGTGTGTCCTTGGGGGTGTCCAGAGACACCCCTGGCAAGGGACCACGGTGTTCCCTTGATGTACTTCTGTTGTCCAATTGCTCTGGCTAGGATTTCAAGTGCTATATTGAACAGATAGGAAGAAAGTGGACAGTCTTGTCTAGTCCCTGATTTTAGTCGGATTGGTTTTAGTTTCTCTCCATTTAGTTTGATGTTGACTACTGGTTTGCTATATATTGCTTTTATTATGTTTAAGTATGGGCCTTGAATTCCTGATCTTTCCTTGATTTTTATCATGAATGGGTGTTGGATTTGTTTAAATGATTTCTCAGCATATAACGAGATGATTATGTGGTTTTTGTTTTTGAGTTTCTTATGTAGTGGATTACGTTGATGTGTTTCCTTATATTAAACCATCCCTAAATCCCTAGGATGAAGCCTACTTGATCATTATTGATGATTTTTGTGATATGTTCTTGGATTCAGTTTGCATGGACTTTATTAAATATTTTTGCATCGCTATTCATAAGGGAAATTGGTCTGAAGTCTTCTATTTTGTTGGGAGTTTATGTGGTTTAGTTATCAAAGTAATTTTGGCTTCTATAGAATTAATTGAATAGAGTACCTTCAGTTTCTATTTTATGGAATAGTTTCGGGACAGTTGGAATTAGTTCTTTTTTGAAGGTCTGATAGAACTCTACACTAAACCCATGTGGGCTGTCCTGGGCATTATTTGGTTGGGAGATTATTAGTGACTGCTTCTATTTCTTTAGGGGGTATGGGGCTGTTTAGATCTTTATTCTGATCTGGATTTAACTTTGGTATCTGATTTCTGTCTAGAAAATTGTCCATTTTGTTCAAGTTTTCCGGTTTTGTTTAGTATAGCCTTTTGTAGTAGTATCTGATGATGCCTAGGTTTTCCACAAGTTCTGGTCTTATGTCTCCCTTTTCATTTCTAATCTTGTTATTTAGGATACTATCCCTGTGCCCTGTAGTTCGTCTTGCTAAGAGTTTATCTATCTTGATACTATTTTCAAAGAACAGGCTCCTGGTTTGGTTGATACTTTGAATAGTTATTTTTTTTCCCACTGGTTGATTCCAGCCCCGAGTTTGATTATTTTCTGCTATCTACTCCCCCTTGTAAATTTGCCTCCTTTTGTTCTAGAGCTTTTAGGTGTGCTGTCAAGCTCTTAGTGTGTGCTCTGTCTGGTTTTTTTGTGGTGGCATTCAGAGCTGTTGGTTTTCTTTGTGGGACTACATTCATTGTGTCCCATAAGTTTGTGTATATTGTCCCTTCATTTTCATTAAACTCTAAAAAGTGTTTAAGTTCTTCTTTATTTCGTCCTTGACCAAGTTATCATTGAGTAGAGTGTTGTTCAGTTTTCACGTGAATGTTGGCTTTCTATTATTTATGTTGTTATTGAAGATCAGCCTTCTTCCATGGTGATGTGATAGGGTGTATGGGATACTTTCAATATTTTTTTGAGTCCTGTTTTGTGACTGATTATATGTTCTATTGTGGAGAAGATACCATGGTGTTTTGAGAAGAAGTTATATCCTTTTGTTTTAGGGTAAATGTTCTGTAGATATCTATTAAATCCATTTGTTTCATAACTTCTATTATCTTCAATGTATCTCTGTTTAGAGTCTATTTCCAGGATCTTTCTATTGATAAGAGTGGGTTATTGAAGTTTCCCACTATTATGGTGGGCAGTGCAATGAGTGATTTGAGCTTTTCTAAAGTTTCTTTAATGAATGTGGATGCCTTTGCATTTGGAGCATAGATATTCAGAATAGAGGGTTCATCTTGGAAGATTTTACCTTTCATGAGCATTAATTGTCCCTCTTGTCTTTTTTGATATCTTTGGGTTGGAAATTGATTTTATTCTATATTAGAATGGCTACTCCATCTTATTTCTTCAGACCATTTGCTTGGAAAATTGTTTTCCAGCCTTTTACTATGAGGTAGAATCTGGTTTTTTACCTGAGGTGGGTTTCTTTTATGCAGCAAAATGTTGTGTATTGTTTATATAGCCAGTCTGTTTGTCTATTTGTTTTTATTGGTGAATTGATTCCACATTAAGGCAACTTCAGACCAACTTCTCTTATGTATATCAATGCAAAAATACTCAATAAAATTCTCCCCAAACTAAAAGGGCTATTAGGTTCTTTACTGAGAGTCAAAACTGCAATGAGAACTTCCAGTTTTCCAAATGTCTCTGACTAATTGCTCTTTGATAGTAACTAGGCTTTCTCCTACTCAGAGCACATTACAAGAGGTTGTATAACAATTAACCAAAGGTCATCAGAAGGGAACTAATGATTTATTATAGGTTCTAGGGTAAAAGATAAAATATTGATTGGGTTTACCTACACAAAACTTCACTAACATCTTAGTTATGGTTTGATACCTTCAGTGAACCTGTTGATCTGAGACAGTTGTTGAACTTTGTAGCATGTGGTCATGTATTCTGAAATATGTATAAGTGCTGAGGACAAAGAGACGAGGAACATCTAGAGAAAAGATTTTTTTTTTGCCTTTCTCCACTTAGACTATTTTTTTTTCCTTTTGCCCACTTAGAAGAATTTTTCCCTTTCCCCACTTAGGATCTTTCTGCTTTTCCCCTTATATAACTTTCATAGGAAATTTTTTATAACTTAGTAATAACTTCTATAATCACTTCTCTAAATTCCTTCTCTTCCAGTGACATCTGGTTAGTAGGCTCAAAATTAGAGCCCAGCAATTCCTGCTGAGCTAGAAAAAAGGCTGCATTGCTTAATCCTCCTCTTAGGCTACAGGTGTTAATCACCTAAGCCAGCCTACCCTCAGAAAGACCCAGTACTTTTTAGAAGTTATCATCAGCATTTCAGTAGAATGAGAGAGCTAGAAAGCCCTGGGACACTTAGATTTTAAAGGCATTGCCAGGGTCCTACTCTGTGACTCCACTGCTATCCTGGCTCAGAGCAATCCTGGACCTCAAACTCTACTATAGAGAAGAAGTGATTTAAAAAAAAAACTACATGGTATTGATACAGAGACTGACAGATGAATCAGTGGACTAGAACTGAAGATCCAGAAAGAAAACCAAATATTTATGGACCCTAGATTTTTGACAAAGAACCAAAAAAAAAAAAAAAAAAAAAAAAAACGATGGAAAAAAGAAAGGATTTTCAATAAATGGTGATGTTCTAATTTGCAGTCTGTATGTTGAAAAATAAAAATAAATCCATACTTATCACCTTGCACAAAGCTCAGTTTCAAATTGAACACTATTATCAACATAAAATATGATACACTGAATCTAATAGAAGATAAACTCATTGACACAGAGAGGGAAATGTCCTAAACACATATCCCATGGTTCATGCTCTAAGATCAACAATTCATAAATGTAAAATAATAAACTATTTTAGATCATCTCCCCATTAATGTAACAATCACTGTAGTCATCAAATGGTTTCCATGTAAGATTTGAGGCAATACCATATTAACCATTTTTTTTTAATTTGGTTGGTTAATTGTTTGGGGGGTATTCAATATGAAATGAACAGGAGATCATTTCCTGCCTGCGAACAACGTGGAGGGAGTCAGTTCAGGAAACAGATAGCTACTACAGATAATAAATAAATAAATACTCCAAATGAAGGCAATTTTTAAACCTTTCATAGCATGGCAAAAAACACTTTAGTCATTTACAGACCAAAAGCTAGAACCTCTTTGTAGTGTGGGCATTGGGCTTAGCAGCCTAGTCTCAGTATACTAACATACTTGGAAATTATCATAAAAAAATACACTGAATAGTTTGTCTTTAGATCTTTAAAAACCTCAGAAATACTTATCAAAATAAAAGACTATAATAAATTCAACAGAATAAGTTTCATTTTCTTTCAACAAAAATTTAGGCTTTTTATAATAATAAATATTTGTTATGAGTAATTCTAGCTCATTTGGTCATAAATATATATGTTTTTAGGAAAATAATTCTAAAAACTTAAAATTTATGTTTTGTATTATTATGTATAACATTGGCAAATTAGATAAGACATGCTCATTCATGTTAAACTCATAAATCTACTCCTATTTATTGAATCTTTTAAAAATCAGAAACCTCCCTAGGCAAGATCTTAAACTAATGTTCCCACTTATGCCATGACATTTTTAGCAGATATTTAAATGTATTAACTGATCTACTAATGAGTAGAAATCTGAAAGACCAGAATCTCTGTTACCTTTCACATAATGATTCTATTAAATGTAAACTATGACTACAATTAGAAAAATACCCAAATCTTAAAGTCAAATCCTCACCTCTTTTATCAGTCATAGAAAATATTTTAATAGCTATGGTACTGTAATCTGTAATCCCAGCACTTGGCAGTTGAATGAAGGAGGATCAAGGCCTTTGACTGTCCATAGCTACATAGCGAGTTTGAGGTCAGCATGAGTAATGTAGGACTGTCTCAAATAAACCTGTCCCCTACAAATCAAACAGAAATCTAATGTTAGTATAAAGATATAAAAAAAGTAAATATTTCTGTCACTTCAGTAGGAAAATGTTGACCAGAAATACTAAAATAAATGTACAATTGCAATTTTTTTACTATATTTTTGAAGGGAAAACTATTGAAATCTGGATATCCATAGAGTTCCCTGTTTAGAACATTATCCTGACAGCATATAGCCCAGAACTGGTAAGAAGCAAGGCTTGGAGAATCCCAGGAGTTGCCTTGCCCAGACTTTAGAGATGGCAGCAAATAACTGTAAGTATCACCTGTTTTTTTAGACTGAGGAAGTTCAATTGATGATGACATGTTCCAATATAACAATAGAAAAACAAACAAACAAACAAATAAAAAACTATTATTTCTGCTTTAGATCTTGGCAGGGCCATTCTAGCCCCATCGTTTGACAAAAGCACAACACAGCTCAGAAAATTGTTTTGATGACATCAACAATTGTCAGACTTAAAATCTATCGATGTGCTTCAAACATCTCTCATCTTCTGGGGTTATACATGGTGGTATTTATGAGACCTCTAAATGATCCCTAGGATTAGGAGCATAGTGTGTAGAGTTGGGAGTGGATATATAGACTGGAGAGATAAAATGGGAAGCATGGTGATCCTTGGATTGCCTGTGCCACATACCTTTGCAGTTGTGCTAATAGATTCAGTGCAGATTGCCAATACCTTCTATGAGCACTACCCTAGCACACAGTACAGTGCTTTCTATTCTTTTTCCGGGCTTTTGCCTGTGAGAGGGAATGTAGCTTGGAAACTACTGGTTGCTGTGTGGAAGATAAAAATCATTGGATCGGTTCAAAGCTATGGGAGCTGCCAGTTAATAGGCTAAGCTTCAGACTACATCCTTCCAATGGATAACTAGGGTCCAGTCTAGATGAATTTCTGGATCCCCAGGATACATGAATAGCATGCAGTATTCTAGAGTAGTATCCAGCTTAATGATACTTCTGTTGCTCTTGTGTCTTTCCCTCTTCTGTATCCCACAAGTTCATTCCGCTTTCTTGGCATGACTCACAAATGAGCATTGTGTATTAACCTGTGATATATGAGAGGAGTTGTCTGAATAGAGATGAAATATTGAGTCATGGCAAACAAAACTGTGGAAATGGAAACCATCCAGGGGCAAATGTTGTAAAATTAACATAGTCTGTGAAAGAAAAATGCTTTTGCTTTCAGAAGGAGAGTGAATGGAGTTTTTCACTAAGCTGGAAGGGGGCTAATAAAGACCTTTTTTAACTGGAGAATTTAATAAGAATTAACCAAAACCCAGGTGCAATTATTCTTACAGGAGTGAACTGGATAGATGGGTAGAGTTTGGCTAGTATAAGATACTTGATTTAATGACTTTTCAGGTCCTTTTTCGAAATCATGATCAATAAATTCTGCCCTCTGTGACATTTCTACTATATTTGTTTGAAAGATGAATGAACTAGGATACATAGATATAACTTTATATTATAGTTCTTGAACTTTCATGATGTGACAATTAAATCTGTATGATCAGGACATATTGTAGAGCTCTGCATTAGGCACACATAATCTATAGCTCCTGGGGACATACACGCAAATGAACAAACATGACTTTATAGTGTTTCTTGTTTTCAGAATGGAATACATTTTATAAATAATCTAAAAGCAATAGGTTCAGTTTCTATGTTCTTAGAGATAGAACCTTAAAGACCCTAAAAACTCTAAAAAATAAAAAAGAAAAAAGAAGAGAAAAGAAAATAAACTTGAAGCTTTAAATAAACAACAAAAACCCTAAAAACAAACAAACAAACAAACAATAAAAAAACATAATTTTTTTTGAAAAAATAAAACTAAAAGAACCTAAAACCCTAAACAAACAAACAAACAAACAAACAAAAAAAATCTAGATCTCTACAAAGACCCAAAAAAACAAAAAATCATTACCACAAACAAACAAACAAACAAGGAAAGAACAATAACCACACTAAGCCTTAAAAAAAAAAATCTCGCCAAATACACTGAGAACAACCCTAAAATCATTTAAAAAAACGTAAAAAAAAAACCCTAAAACAATAAAGCAAAACCTAAAACCCTAAAAACGCTAAAATTATTAAACAAACACTAAATGACCGAAAAAAGCTATTTTTTTAATCTTAATAAACATTTTTAAAACCCTACAATTCTATAAATAAGAAAACACAAGAACTCTAAAAAGACCCTAAAAAAATTATAAAACCCTAAAAAAAATCCAAAACTCTACAAGTCTAGATCCCTAATGAGACAATAAAAAAAAAAATTAAAAAAAAAAAGATAATGAAAAGATACAAAACCACCACCCCAACAACTACAAATTCTTCTGCCTTAAAAAATCGCCAAAAACACTGGAAAAGAAAATCATTTTACAAACCTTATTAAAAAAAATGCTTAAAACAATTTTTAAAAATTCCTTAATTAAATTAAAAAACAAAACAAAACTAAAAATAAAGAAAAACCCTAAAATTCTAAAACAATCTCAACAACAGTAAAAAGACCCAAAAGAACTGTAAAACCCTAAAAAAAGTTTTTTTAAAAAGTTCTAAAAACACATCAAAACTCTGAAACTCAAAAGAAAAAAAACTTGAAAACCCGCTTAAAAAAGCAAAACAACAAAAACAAACAAATAAACAAACAAAAAACAACAACAACAAAACACTTACAATACCCTGAAACACTAACTAAAATCCTGAGACTATAAAAACAACCCTACCCCCCCAAAAGGCTTACAAAACCCTGAAACATTAACTAAAATCCTAAGATACAAAAATAATCCTAAACCCATTAAAAAAAAAGCAAACACACACACAAGAAAACAAAAAACCTTTACAAAATTCTAAAACCCTATAAAACACTAAAAGTATAAAAAGAAACAAAAACAAAACAAAACAAAACAACAAGAAGATCAAAAACACACAAAAAACTACAATTATCCTAAAATTATTCATAAACCCTAAAAAGCCCTAAAACCCTGAAATACCTTAAATTTCTAGGAGAAATCAAGATCTAAAATAAATAAATAAATAAATACATAAATAAACACATATATAAATACATAAATAAACAAACAAACCTCAACCCTACCAAAAACAAACAAACAAACAAACAAACAAACAAACAACTTGTAAGGACAAAACAACCTCCCAAATTTAAAACCATTAAAACCCTAAAACTCTAAATAACCCAAAGGGCTTTACCCTCCTGCACCCCCCCAAAAAAAAAAAAACCCGAAAACTGTAAAATACTAAAGAGCCCGAAAAAAAAAAGCCTAAAACATTAGAAGAAGTAAATAGAAAAAAAAATCTAGAATCTTTAAACAAATACTGAAATAGTCCTAAAATCAAAAAAAAAAAAAAAAAGAAAAGAAAAGAAAAGAAAAAGAAAAGAAAAAGAAAATTCTGAAAATACACCTATCAGCTAGGCAGTCATTCAACTTACATATTTTAGCCTGCTTCTGAGTGCTGGTATTAAAGGGGAATAAAACTATACTTGACTCCTTTTTGTTTGTATAATTGTTTTCTAAAAGATTTTTTTTCTCTGTGGGTGAGTATATGTGTGTGTGTGTGTGTGTGTGTGTGTGTGTGTGTGTGTGTGTGTGTGTGTGTGTGTGTGCGTGTGTGTGCGTGTGTGTGTGTCTGTGTGTGTGTGTGTTGTCCAAAGAGGTCATCAGATCGTCTAGAACTAGAATTGCAGGTGGTTGTGAACAACCATGTGGGTGTTAGAAATTGAACCCTGGTCCTGTGCAAAAGCAATCAGTGGGCCTAAGCAGTGAGCTATCTCCTCAGTCCTTTCTGCTTGCTCTAATCTCTACTTCACTATTCATCTTGCCCAAATATGTCTTTAATTCTTACTTCTTCTGTCTTTTTTTCTGTGATGAATTCTTGTTTGCTTTTCTCTTGCTTCTCCAATTACAGCACCAAGATTCTGCATTTCCTTTTGTTTTGGAAGATTCTCAAGGAATCCTAAATCCAGATTTTAGGGCAGTTATTTAAAATTCTTGCTGGTGATTCTGACAATGGTTTCCTCATTTTTTTTAAAAATTAGGTATTTTTTCATTTACATTTCCAATACTATCTCAAAAGTCCCCACATACCCACCTCAACCACACCCCCACCACCACCACCACATCTTGTCCCTGGCATACCCCTGATTTAAGGCATATAAAGTTTGCAAGACTGATGGGGCTCTCTTTCCAATGATAACCAACTAGTCCATCTTCTGATACAACTGCAGCTAGAAACATGAGCTCTGATATGCTGCTAGAAAAATGAGCTCTGGGGGGTTTCTTTAGTTCATATTGTTGTTCCACTTATGGGATTGCAGACCCCTTTAGCTCCTTGGGTACCTTCTCTACCTCCTCCATTTCGGTCCCTGTGATTCATCCAATAGCTGACTGTGAGCATCCACTTCTGTGTTTGCTAGGCCATGGCAAAGCCTCACAAGAGACAGCTAAATCTGGGTCCTTCCAGCAAAATCTTGCCAGTGTATGCAATGGTGTCAGTGTTTGGAGGCTGCTTATGGATGGATTAGTGGATTGAAAACCACTAATTTGGACACAATGGGGCTACTGCTGCCAATGTAGACTGTTTATCCAGTGTTGCCGGTCAGAAATCTCCGTTCTTTGAAGGCAATGGGTTTTCCCAGAACAGGCTTCTTCTGAGTCCCCAAACTTCTGTCAACACCTGTTCACCTTGATGATGATCACTGATGTATCAAATGACCATACTTAGTAAATTAGAGTAATACAGTTTTCTTTTCCACCCTAGAAAGTGGGGATTCTAAAAATATGTGTACTAGCTAAAAGCAGTGATGGTGCTCTTCCTAGGGTTCCTTACATAGTGTCCTCCTTGGATGTTCCTCTCTGATCTATACTCACCATCTATGCAGCTTCCTCTCATGAACAGCACACATGATAACACTCAACACATCTGATCTTCAGTCAGCAGAAATATACTAATTATATTTCCCATATGGCCCAGTTGCTCATGATTCTGAGGCATAATCATACATGTTGTATTGCCAAACAAAATGACACTAATTGTCTAGTATATAATGAAGCATATTTTGTATGACTCTTTTCAGGAGTCTGTATATTCAATGATGAACACACCATCAGCAAATGAGTGAATTCTTGTGAGATGATGTCATCACAGAGGGAACCAATGGGCTAGAAAGAGAAAAGAGAGAGCCAAACTCCCTTTCATAATTAAACCTTTTCTATAACAGTATTATTAAATTATTTTTATATGTAAGTCATATCCCTCCTGACCCATTCAATTTCTTCCAAATATATTCACACCTGGGGATTAATCTTCAGAAAATTATTCTTGGGAAACACATGTGATTATTTCAACATCTATAGTAGTGTGGGGGCATTATTCTCCCTATGTCATGTACACTTAATATCTTTAGATACCTCCTTCCCTGTGATAGCCTTGCAGCTCACTGAGTGACATGTGCATTTGATGATAAATGATACACAAACATTGAAGCACCTTACCATATCCTGTCACCCATATCATGTACAACATAGCAAGAACCACACCTGAGTTGAAAAATACAAATATATTTTATAGTGTCTTGAAGCTAAAATCCCCAAATTAATCAAAATATTATTTGGACTCTGTTACTTTATACCAGTGTTTTTTAAGTGTACAAGTTGCAGGCCTTTTCTGTGACCCTTTGCACAGGTTTATAGTGTCCTTTTACCATCTTCATCCTCCCCACTATCCTCCATTGGTATCAAATCTCCCCGTGCTGCTGCGCTTACTCTTCCAAAATACCTCCTATTTTTTAATGCCTCTTATTAAATTTATATTTTCACAATTGTCATTTTGAGTTTTACTTGTCTAACCTAATATATAGTATTTTAACGTTCCATCCATTTTTTTGAAAACAAAGCCCTGCACTAATACACATAGATGAGAAATATATTTCTCTCTCTCTCTCTCTCTCTCTCTCTCTCTCTCTCTCTCTCTCTCTCTCTCTCTTTCTCTCTGTCTCTCATTTTTAAGGCATTCATCCAGTAGTTGACATCTAAAATCACTCCATAGCATGTATGTTTCATACAGTGAGGCAATCAATATTGATGATATGGATATGTAGTGGTCCTTCTTAGATTTTTTTTTTTGAACTTAAATCAACCTGGGAAGATAGAATCTCAGATAAAGATCCTCCATCACATTGGCCTGTGGCCACACCTTAAGGAATGATTTTTTTTATGACTGTTGTTGAAGGATCTAGCTCTCTATGGATAGTGTCATATTCTATGAAGATGATGTACAGGGTGTGGTGGGGACCGTGGAATGTACTGAAAACGATTTTTTTTTGAAGAACTGAAGATCTATGTGCCATGAACAATTAAAGTGTCCTCTAATTTGTAAGTAAATTTTATACATACCTGTGTCCAGTATTCTGTCTACACATATTTCAAAACTAAAATTACCTCACCTATTTCATCCTGTTTTACTGCATTTAATCTCTGAAATTCCTTGTAATCAGAAGTGCTGGTAAATTTTAAAAACCTTTAAAATATGACTGGGAGATATCAGGTTTGTTTTAATTTTATCACAACTTTGTAAGCATGCCCAAGATCTATGTTTTCCTCTTACTTTCCAAAGAATCCATAATTCATGATTGCCATTGGTTTCAATATATGTCATTTAACCCTGTCAAATTCCAGGTTTTTTTGCATAAAAATAGTCCTCCTCTAACTGTGGGTTTTCATAAAGTGAAAATTGGTGTGCTATCCAGTGTGCTGCCTCAAAGAGTCTGGCAATATTTATGATAAGAAGCACAGCTTAAAGATAACCAAGGGAAAGGTTGGAACATGAAAAATAACCACCATGGATGTTGTCAAGTCAGAAACCGAAGACTTTCTCAGAACGAAAATAAAAACAAAAATGAAACAAAACAAAACACAAACCAAACAAATAAATAAAAATCCAACAACCAAACAATAAAAACAATGCAAGGGTGAAATTCTTTGGCAGAATATTACTCAGATCATCAGGCCTTTCTGTTAGGATTTCATTTATTATTTCTAGGAGGCCATATGAAAAGGTAAATTCGAGATCCTGAACGTTTCTGAGTGTAACTAGGGAAGGAACCAGCCTGAGAGGGGTTCTATGATGTAAGCTGAACTAGGGTGATGTCACAGAGCACTGGCTGGAGGTTGCGCATCTATTCCACTTGGAGGCACTAGAATCCATTGAAGGTGAGTTCACTATCTTCACAGTGGTGTGTCAAAGCCAGGTCATTTTTTCCCACAGGCTTTTGGTGCCTGGTCTGTATCAGGAGACAGAATCTTGACAACTTGGATATTTTTCTATGGGTAAGTATATTTATGTAGTAATTAGGACCCTCATAGCTACAGAAAGCTAAAAATTTTCTCTCCTACAGAGAGTTACTGTACAATTTACTTTCTCCATGTTTATTAGCTAGGGAGATGAATGGTCTAGGTTAGTTTATCTCCTGAATTTATTATCCTTGCTAACAATATCTAGATCACAATTCCACTAAAATGCCAAATCTCCTCTTTGTCCAAGTGCATGTTAGAAGATATTAGTTCTAAATGGCTGATATTGCCTCAAATTGTTGAGTTGTTCTTGAGTTCACTGATGCAATGGCTTCATCAAATAATTTTGAAGCTGGGTCAGGAGAAACAATAAAGAAGGACAGTGGTGTGCTGTGTCCCTGGGAAGATATTTGTGAATGCAGGCACTTAGCTCAGTCCTTACACGTACAAGAGAGTCATGGTGACCCTTCTGGCCCTTTTATTTTTTTTTCTCTTCTTCTTGATCATTGGGTGTAATAGTCATAGCACAACCTAAATTGACATAGAATTTCAAGGAGATGATCCTCATCAGAGACAAATTAACTCAGGGCTGAAGAAATAAATGTTGATCTGAGTATATTCTTCTGAGCTCTAGAGAATTACTTGTTAATTACACTATTTTTATGTCCTTGTTTTTTTGTTTCTTTGTTTCTTTGTTTGTTTGTTTGCCTGCTTGGTTAATTTTATTTGAGTTTCTGTATGTTTAGATTTGGCTGTCAGGAAACTCACTGTGTAGACCAGACTAGCCTTTATCTCACTAAGGTCTGCCTCACTCTGCCTCTTGAGTACTATGATTAAAGTTATGGGTCACCACCACTTCCTATTAACTTCTCCATTTGATTGTTTGTTTTGTTATTTTTTGTTTGAATTTCTCTTTTGTTTGTTTTTCGTTTGATTTTCTTCTGTTTTCTTTTACTTGTTGTTGTTGTTGTTGTTGTTGAGACAGGGTTCCTCTCTATAGCACTGGCTTCCCTGGAACTCACTTTGTAGACCAGGCTGGTCTCTAATTTAGAAATCTGCCTGTCCTTGCTTTCTGAGTTCTGGGATTAAATGCGTGTACCACCATGGCTGACTTATTAACTTCTTATTTTTATAAAATTAATTTTAGGAGCTCAAATCTGTTTAGCATAGTCTTCTTCACATGCTCAGAAGTTCTCGTAGAGAAGAGTCTTGGTCCAGCATTCACTCCCAACCCATAACCATTGCCCATCAGGAATTCATATATATGACAGAGGCAACAGCATTGTGTCTGGCGTAAACGGGCAAGATCTTCAGTCCCAGGCAATGGGCAAGTATGATATTTGAAGAGAATGGAAGCCACTTAGACAGTGTGATCTAGCACAACAGGTCTACAGCCAGGTAGAAGACAATACCTCTGAAGAGTCTGAGCATGACATCACTCAAGAAGAAGAGTAGGAGGAAGCCTTCTTCCCAGGCCCTGGGGAATATTGTTGGCTGCAGAATTTCTCACGGGTGGAAGGAAGGTAATGAGCCTGTCACCCATTGGAAGGCCATCATTCTAGGTCAACTGCCAACAAACCCTTCTCTTTATTTGGTGAAGTATGACGGAATTGACAGTGTCTACGGAAAGGAGCTCCACAGCGATGAGAGGATTTAAAATCTTAAGGTCTTGACTCACAAAGTAGTTTTTCTTCAGGTGAGGGATGTCCACCTCGCCAGCGCCCTGGTTTGCAGAGAGGTACAACACAAATTTGAGGGGAAAGATGGCTCTGAGGAAAACTGGAGTAGGATGGTGCTAGCCCAGGTGCCATTCTTACAGGACTATTTTTACATTTCCTACAAGAAAGATCCGGTCCTCTACGTCTATCAGCTCCTGGATGACTACAAGGAAGGTAACCTCCACATCATTCCAGAGACCCCTCTGGCTGAGGCGAGATCAGGTGATGACAATGACTTCTTAATAGGTTCCTGGGTGCAGTACACCAGAGATGATGGATCCAAAAAGTTCGGAAAGGTTGTTTACAATGTTCTAGCCAATTCTACTGTGTACTTTATCAAATTTCTTGGTGACCTACATATCTATGTCTATACTCTGGTGTCAAATATCACTTAAATTAAAAAAAATCACAAAGTACAGAAAAGTAAACTTATAGGATTGAAAAAATGTTTATTTTCCTGTGTTGGGTACCTATGGGTCTTTGACAACCTCAGTATCTTTGTCAATAAAATTTGTTTTGTTCTAAAAATTAATACGTGTGACATGACATGCTTTTAGTGAACACATTGTTGGAAGAGATGGACTATGGTGGAAAGAACATCAAAGCAAGATGAAAGTTGCAACTCAGGCTGTGAACAGTGCATACATCTAATATTACACAGGCTAAAATGGACAGGACTTAGATTCTGTGGTCTGCATAGTGAGCAAGGAATTGGAGATATGACTTAGAGGAGCAGGGATGGCAGCAAAAGATGGATTTTTAGGAAGAAGGGGAGAAAAACAGGACATAGATAGAATCTCTGGAATGAAGTCTGAGGGAGAAACAACAAGTTTGGGGAAAGAGTGATAGATAAAAGGAATGTGGCCTTGTTACACAAAGTGCAACCCAGAAAACTGATCCAAAGAGACTCAGAAATCAGACAAAATCAGGTTTCATTTGAATAATGAAACCAAATGAAACTTGTCTCTCATTTTAAGATTTATTATCTTTATTTATATGGGTGGGTAGTAGCTTGAGAGTATAGGTGACCACAGAGACATGAGTTGTCAGATCCCATGGAGCTGGCATTAAAGCTGATTGTTAACCATTGGATATGAATTCAAGAAAACAAATCCAGTTTTTTTGCGGTACAAAAGTACTCTTGACAACATGGTCATCTCTCTATTCCCATTAAGATATCTTTTTAAGAAATCCAATATTAACATGCAGAAAAGAGACCAGGTAGAAGTTAAGAAAGATTAAATTGATGGTAACCTTTAAAAACAATAAAGGACACACAAAGGAGTAAAGGACACTGAGGAACAAAAATATTCTAAGATGAAGTTCTCAAAATGTGAAGCAGGAGACCCAGGAAGAATAGAAATTTTCTGCAAGTAGTTAAAATTGGACATATCCACATTAGGTTCTTTGGTTTCTTAACAAATAGCCAGCTGATCAGGTCAAATAGTAATTTAAAAGAGAAAATGAGTATACGGTGAGATAATATATGGTGGGGCATGGATCCTGAGTGCTTTCCTTGAGCACTCTTTGCCTGGGATGAATCCTGTGATCTTTTGGATGTCTCTGTGGAGTGCCCCAGATGACCATCAAAATGTTCCCCATGGCCTGTTCCCCTGGCTCTCCTCCAAACATCTGACTCCCAACATACCTATGTACCATTTCAGCCTGTCTATTCCCTGGAAATTCCAGTCTTAAATTTATGTGTGACCTCATTCTCATAAAACAGTGAAGGTGTACTCAATGCATATGCGCTGACCTCTTTTCTATGCCAGTTCTCATGGGTTTCAAACTCTATGAGGTTGCCCAATATGTTGGTCACTACTCCTGAGTAGCCCCTGTGCTTCATTCGGGTCTTACTGGGTCCCATAAGCACTCTGAGTGTTTCTTTTGTTTGTTTGGTTTTATTGTTGTTGTAGTTTTGTTATTGTTTTTGTTTTCTTTGGTTTTTTTTTTTGTTTTTGTTTTTGTATTGTTTTTTTTTTTTGTTTGTTTGTTTTTAGTCAGGCTTGTCATGGACTAAATCATTTGTGTTTTTTCTCTAGAATAAGTTTAAATGCCAAATGACTTGAAAATACTCTCTATTGTTGATTAATTTTGGTATTTAAGAGAGTTTTTGTGCTAGCTGGATGTCTTAATTAGGGTTCCAATGCTGTGAAAAATCACTATGACTAAGGCAACTCATTAGAAACATTTCATTAGGGCTTTTCAACATTTCATTGCAGTTTCAAAGGTTCAGTCCACTATCATCAAGGAAGTAAACATGCAAGTGGCTGGGAATATGTGGTGGTGGAGAGGAAGCTTAGAGTCTTCTGCATGCAGGGATGGTGTCTTCCACACTGAGCAGAGCTTTAAAGCCTCACAGTTATATGCTTCCTCCAAAGAGGCTACACCTACTCCTATAAGGCCACACCTCCTCGTAGTCCAACTACATTCAGAGTGCCATACTGGTTTCATAGAAACTTGACAAGATCTAGAGTCTTGAAAGAGGAGGAGCCTCAGTTGAGAAAATGCCTCTTTAAGATCAAGCTTTTAGGAATTTTCTTAATTGGTGGGAGAGGACCCAGTTCATTGTGGGTGGTGACACCCTTGTGGTGGTAGTCTTGTGCTCCTCATGGAAGCAAGACTTAAGGAGCATGTCAATAAGCATCACCACTCCATGGCCTATGCATGAGCTTCTGGATCCAAGAACCTGTGTTGTTTCAGTTTCTTTCCCAACTACTTTGATGATGAACAGCAATGTGGAATATAAGCTGAATAAAACTTTTGCTATGGAAATAGCTCTTTGGACATGGTATGTCCTTACAACAATAGAAATTTTAAGTAAGACAATTTCTTAGAGAAACAAAATATCTAATAGTACCACTGTCACTTATCCTATAAGGACAAATAATGTGTAGGTGTTTTATTTTAATTTAAAGGTAAGATATTCTCATGTATATAATGACATGCAATTGTTCTAGTTTGCATCTTTCTCACACTGATGAATACTAACATCAAACATAACTTGGGAATATAAGGGTTATTAGCTTACATGTTACAGACTATTACCAAGGAAGGCAAAACAGGAACTTGAAGCATTACCAGGAAAGAGTGCTTATTGCTTGACCCTATCTTAGTCATTGTTCTATTGCTGTGAAGAGACATCATGGATAAAACAACTATTATGAAACAAAGCATTAACTGAAGGCTTGAATACACTTACAGAAGTTTAGTCCAACATCAGTTAGTGACCGCAGCACTGGAGCAATAGAACTATTGATCCTTAGACAGAGACAGATATTCTGCCATTACATTGGTTTCTTGAAAACTCAAAGACCACCCTTATTGACACTACCACTTCCTCCAATGAAGCCACATCTTCTCTCATTCCTTCTAATCCTTAAACACACTGCCAATCCCTGGTGACTAAATATCCATATATATGAATCTATAGGGGATATTCTTATTCAAACCACCAAAAATCATGTGGCATGATCAAATATTTTATTTAAATACAGAGTAAAAGCCTCCCTTTTATAAATGACTACTGATGAGCTTACCCACAGTTGCCTACCCTCACACATCGACCATCAAGGAAGAAAATGTCCCATAGACTTACCCAAAAACCAAGTGAATAGAGACAATTCTTCAATTGTTCTCTCTCCTAAGGTGACGCTAGATTGTCAAGTTGAAGATAAAAAAAAATCCCAGCACATTAAGGTTTATCCTGCTCCATAACCCACACAAACATTATTCATCCCAATCTCCTCCTTCTGACTAGGTATAGACCCACTTCCCTCCATGGCAGAAGTGAAGGGTAAGTACCTCCAACAGCAAGAATACTCAATAATAGGTGACAAGTAGTGAATATGTCTTATAGCCTCACAACACCTACATTCTAATGTGTGTTACACTTTCTGGGAGACACTCCAATCTGTCCAACTTCCTGCCAAGTCAGCTTTAACCAGAAAAAATTCTCATCAATTAATCCAATGACTTTTAATTGATTTATTTCTCCTGAGGGAATGGAGTGTTACCCCTTCATGGATGTATTGGTGTCTGATTCATAAGTAATAAAACCCACTACTATTAACAGCTAAATCACAGGTGCTATGACAAATAACAACTCACATGAGAAGCATCACATTTAGTTAAGCCTTTTCAGAAGGTTTATTGGGTTTTATTTATGTACTATATAAATCCATTGATTTATTTATTTTTAAGTGTGTAATTTAATGATTCTAAACACATCTCACCACTTTCATTTTTCACTCATTTTTCTGGTACTTCATATGATATTGAAATCTACTAAAATACAATAGTGAATTCAGAAAAAAGACCAGTGGTGAGGGTAGCAGCAAAGTTCTTGAGTCTCAAAGACAACAGATACCGTGGCTGAATATTCCAACTACAACAACTAGGTAACATTGGTTCTACACTTAGCATGCCGTTTCTAGAAAAAAAAATTAAAGAATTAAGCCATGTTTCCTCTGAACCTGACATGTTACTATCACAAATGAAAGAAGGATCCATGATCACATGAATATGAAAGGGGCATGAAGCAGCAAAATTGTTCAACTTATTGGCAGCTAGTCAGCATTAACACAAGAAGGGACAAAGACAATAAACAGCTTTGAAGACCTGTCCAAATGACCACGTTCATTTACAAGTTTTTTACCCATTCCATGCACATCCATTGATTGATTAACTCATTGATTAAAGCCCTCAGGTTCCAATCACTTTTCAGAGAGCATATTGTACTACCTATGAACATTGTACTGTGGACCAAAGCCTTCATCAAAGACCCATGACTGACATTTCAAAACAATTTAACCACAGAATTCTTTATTTGAAACAAAGTGATAGGATCCATCTATCTCTTCAAGGATATCTCCGTTTTGTTCAAAAAGAACAAAAATGCAATGCAAGTTCAGGATATTGATCACCTATCCATGCATCTTAAACCCATAGGTTCTAGCCAGAATGTAAGGTCAGAAGTCTAAACTTCACCTATACTACAACTAACTCTGAAGATATCTAGCAATCTCCAGTTCCTTTCTGGTACTTACCCACACCAAGTCTGCATTCAGGAATATAGTCTAGTGTGAGATAGTGCCAGCAGTTAATTGCAAAATCCCACTCTGAGTTGAGTTGTATGTAAACTCAGACATCTGTAATATAGACACACATGCATATTCACAAATACTCACAGAAAGAGGCAAGAAGTAGAGGAGCTGAATCTTAGAAATCCTCAAGGAAGAGAATGAAAATCTTGTAAGGCACAGAGGTAAGAGAAAAACTGTGTCTTTCTGCACAAAATCAGGCCATTCTGTCTTCCATCACTGAACGGGAAGGCTCACTATCACTTATCACTATCTGATAAGGTATAGACAGTTGATGAAGGATGAATAGTCAGTTTTCATCAAAGGTATTGACTTTGAAGGTGATAGATTGTTCATTCTCTACTGGAAGCCAGATGTCCAAGAGTTTATGGGAAACACAAATGATTTGAATGGGTTGTAACAAACGGGAGAAGACGAGATATGAAGTTGGCAGGAGGAGTTAGGTGGGAATGGGCCAGGTTTTGTTCTGGGAGGAGTTACTAAAAGAATTGGAAAGTAAATTCCATCAAAATATAGTGTATGAAATTCTCAAGGAATTAAGGAAAGTAGTTCTTAATATACCATGTCTGTACTGAACACACACAGACCACTTATATGTCCATCTTCTAAATAACAAATTCTTATACAGCAGTTTCATTACATTGATGGCAAAAGTAATCCAGAGGTTATTTAAAATAAAGAAGAATCTGGGGAGATGTCCCAGGGGTAAAGCCAAGTGTTTGGTCAAACATTCACCTACAACACCAGTGCTTAGGAATTGGAGTGGCAGAGACAGAAGGATGACTGTGGCTTCCTGAATGTCAGCCTCACTCCTAGCTCAGCAAGAAACCCTGTCACAAGGGGAAAATTAGGGAGTGAAGTAGCAGAAAACAGTATACCCTTCCCTATCCTCTGCACTTACCTGTATATTTCTGTATGCATACACACATCAATATGATTACTGTATAAAAGAGGTTACTTTGCATAAATTATAGGCAAAAGCAATGTTGTTTTAACCTAGAGACCTGAAGACTTTTATATCATTAGGGTCCTGGAGAAACTCTCCAGATATAGAGGATTGATATATCTTCTTCCTGTGCTAAGGAAACCTCAGTTAAGTGTGTGTGTCAGTGACTTTAAACACCTTTCTTCCTCTAGATTCCTATTTATACCACAGAATGGTCTGTAAATAATGAAACTATGAAAATAAGACTTTTTCAGGGTGTTGCCTTCTTTTAAAATCATATTTATAATATTTTACTAAATCGATGGGAAATCTTCTGCTCCAAGGAACAATGGATTCAATCCTGTTGACTTCTGTTTTATCCCATTATGAATAGGAATTAATTATACATCAACATTTCTCACGATTTGAACTAAATCAGGAATAAGGGATATGTTTCCATGAAAATAAGTAATGCCAATATGGTTAATCAAGTAGAAATGTGTGTGTGGGTGTGGGGTGGGGTTAGGATGCCTTTGGATTATTTGAGAATGATGGCTGATCAGAAATATGTTATGCAAATAACCCTAAACTGTGAGAAATGAAAAGTAATGATATAAACTATACTACCAAGTGTCATGGCCACTTATTAGTTGATTTCATTTTCTTTTTCATTCCTTTATTCTTTTGAATAAATGTGTGCCACAGATGATCACACGTTCAAATGTGTTAGTTTTCCAGGTGATGGGCTGTTTAGAATGAATTAGAATTTGTTTTATTATTAAAGGAGACTTGTCACAGAGCCTTGAAATATCAAAAACCCATCAGGCTCTCTCTCTCTCTCTCTCTCTCTCTCTCTCTCTCTCTCTCTCTCTCTCTCTCTCTCTCTCTCTTTCTCTCTCTCTCCCTCTTTCATTACTCTCTGCCATCTCCATCATAAGTTGTTGGCTCTCAACTACTGCTCTACATCTTTTGCCTCTGTGTTGCCATGGTGTCTACCATTATATCCTGGACTTGCCCTCTGGAACTCTAAGACCACAATTAAATGTTTCCTCTTATAAGTTGGTTTGGTCTTGATGTCTCTCACAGCAAGAGAACAGTAACCAAGACATACATACTCCTGTTTATTTTTTGAAACATTCTTTATTTCTTTCATTAAAGTTACCTTTAATGAAAGGTCCATTGAACAGTTTTAAGAATAATGTTAATGGGCCCATATAAATAGTGCCAATAGGTGTGGCACTCTCAGGAGGTGTGGAATAGTTTCATGAGGTGTGACATTGGTGGAGTAGTTGGGACACTGATGGAGATGTGTCTTTGTTGAGTTGGTGTGATCTTGTTGGAAGAAATGTAACAATTTGGTGGTAGGCTTGGATGTCTGCTGTCCTTAAGCAATCTCCAGTTTGACACAGTCTCCATCTGCTTCCTGTATATCAAGACCTAAAACTCATCTCCTTCTCCAACACTGTGTCTGTCTGAAGGCAACCATGTTTCCAGCCATGAAAATAATGGAGTAAACATCTGAAAAGAAGTTACAAAGTGTTCAAAATTTACTATGATCCTGGTGACACTTCATGTCAATAGAACCCATACTAATACTCACATAAACACTCAAAAACACATTTGATGTTGAGTGGGAACAGACTTTAATGCCCTCTGCCTACTGCCAGGAAGCTATTCATTTCCAAGCAGCATTCAGATGAAGATGTAGAACTCTCAGCTCCAAATGAACCATGCCTGCCTGGATCCTGACATATTCTTAACTTGATGATAATGGACTGAAATTCTGAACCTGTAAGCCAGCCCCAATTAAATGGTTTTCTAATAAAACATGCATTGATAAGTGTGTCTGTTTACAGCAATAAAATCCTAACACACACATGTACATATTCACCTAGATATACTGAGTCACAGACACACACACATGGAAATATTCACACACACACACACACACACACACACACACACACACACACACACACAAACACATTCATTTACAGGGACTTTAGATTCAGCCAGTACCCATGCAATTTAATTGGGGTGTCGAATACAGGTGTTTGTGGAACATGACTATTGCTCTTTCTTTTAGGAATTATGTGGACAAAATCTGCACACTCACTTCATTCCTCCTCAACATCAGAAATCTCAATTTAAAGAAAGTGAGATAATGAGAAGTAGTTTTAGATACCTCTTTTTTTTTTTCATTTGAGTAGCTTCGACTTCAAATCACCAAGGAAAAATAAACATAACAGGAAAGAAATTCATATTAAAATGCCCTTGAAAAGCTCATAATACATTCTCCATAATGAATATAAACTTTTATTTAGAATTCCCAAGGAAATGAGACTTTTGAAAAATCCTTAATTTCAGATAGGCTTTGGTATTTCATTTCCCTGCAAAGGAAAACCAATGTAAAAAGACAGAATCTAGATTGCATTGTGCACAAGTTGAATCAGAAACATTTGATATTGTGCATTCAGGGACTCACCACATTTTTACAAATATATATATATATATATATATATATATATATATATATATATATATATATATATATATATATATATATATATATATATATATATATATATATATATATATATATATATATATATATATATATATATATATATATTGGGGGGGTGAAAGGAGACATCTGGAGAACAATAAGACCCTCATTAGCATTTAACATTCCTGAAGTCAAGTAATAACCTCTAACAACATCAATAACAAAAACAACAAAAACAACAACAAGAATAGATGTTCATTAGAAAGAATTTTTTTTAATAACCTTCCATTAGCCTCAGAAAGAGGGGGCGTGATCCATCTGCAACACTTTATAGATACTTATTACAATTACCACTAAAGTTTTTAATATAATATGGATTTTTAAAAATGATATTGAATTAAAATAGATTTTTTTAGCTGTTAAAAGGGGGAAAATGTGTTCTAGAATGAAATAAAGAGTGTAAGAACTAATTGATTTTTTTAATAAAGAACATCCTTATAACTCATGTGTCAGTAAGTATCAGAATTATAATGCAGTTGATTTTCTCATTGTAGAATAATTTTAATGTGTTTGAATATTTCCACTTGCAAGAATGGATCTCAGAATTTTCACAAGACAAGAAGAAGTCACCAAGTAGTTTCTCGCTTTTGTTTCAAAAGTCTTCGTTCCTTTTCTACAGAGTCCCAGACATTCCAGGGAAGGGTTTGAAACATCCAACAACTTCTGAGACCATAACCTCAGAGAGAAGCTACCTTTCTCAGTAAATGGAACTAGGAAAGCTGAAAAGATTCATCCAATCGCTTTAGAACAAGAGTGGCAGCTGGTTGACAGAACAGGTATCATTTAGCAACTCAGCCAAGAAATAAGAGGATTTGAAATGATAATAACACAGAGTAATAAAAACCACTATGCAATTGTAATTTAATCGCATATATATACTTTGGACAGAGAAAGCAATCAAATCTTGGGATCTCTCTGCTCAGCACAATGAAACTCTGGGTCATGCTGCAGATGTCCCAAGTTTATGGATCATCACAGATACTGGAAGTCTCTGGGAAACTAGAACTACATCATGTAAGTGCTGTGAGTCCAAAGACATGACTTCATAAATTGTTCAAGTCCTCATCTTGCTTGGAAAAAAAAATCACAAAGCACCAGAAGTAATAAGAAGTTCATGGTATCAATGTCAACAGGTAAGCACTACTAACAAATATCTGTTAAGCATTGGATTGTTACCAACACAAATGAGGAGATGATTTTTAAATTTAAATGCAGTTACATTTTAATAATTCGTAGTAATGTTAAGTGTCCAGTGTGAAACTGTGGGTTTAGGGGAAGTTGATGAAGTGAGAGAGAATATGGCCAGCAGAAGGTTCTGTGCTCTGTGAAGGCTGACATGGGAGGAGTGAAGGATAATTACCATGCATCCCTGGTTGTGCATCTGGTTGTGTAAATCCACTGACACTACACGGATGGGGGTGAACTAGGGGAAGACAATGGTACCAGATTCTTAGTCTCTGGCATCCCATATAGGGCCTTAAAAAAACATAGACAGTCTAATGTTTTAGAGCTTTATTTTAGACAGCAGTGAGAAAAACAAAGGGTAAAAAGATTGTTAGACTTGCCATGGCCAAAAGGAGAGATGGGGAAAGACATAGAAGGAAGGACAGAAAGCAAGTTAGAGAGTAAGAAAGGTGAACACTTAGAGAAAGAGGTAAAAGTTTACAAAGAGTAAGGATTGTAAAAGTTAGAGAGAGAGAGAGAGAGAGAGAGAGAGAGAGAGAGAGAGAGAGAGAGAGAGAGAGAGAGAGAGAGAGAGAGTGAGAGACTGATGTAGGGCTAAGTAGCCTCTCATATATTGGGCTTGTTATCTTGCTGTTGCTAGGTAACTAGAAGTTATCTAACCCGAAGATCAGAACCTTTGGTCATTTTGTATGTGACTGCTAGCCATTAGCCACTGCTGGGCGGGAGTGCTTGTGGGTTTGGTAACTTTACCAGGAGCCAGGGTTTCAGAAACACTGAGTAAATGCCTTCCTTCCCATGTAGGTGAAAATTACGACCCATTAGGCTTCATCAGGTTTAAGGACTTCAGCATGACTGGAGACCAGGCATTTTGTACATAGCACAATGCCCCAAGCTCAATGATCAAATTTAACTCTAGCCCCTAGATTTTGTGGTTTCTCAGGCAGAACACCAGGAAAGAGGATGTGAGTTTGAAACTCTGGACACTCCCACCATAAGAAATCAAGGCATGGAGGTGGGGTGGGGTAAAATGATCTTAGAAGAAATCTGTAAAACAGTGAAAGGACAATTGAAAAGACATATGGAAAAGACCAGTAACAGGGGATGCCTCAGGAGACCATCCTTGTTTTCATAGCTTGGCAAAACAAAATTCAAATGACCAGTAGTACTGGAGGAGAGTCTGTGAATGGATCAGGGAGGGTAGGGTAAGGGTAGGAGGGAGTCAGGGAGGGTGAGATAGAGAAAAATGTAGAAGAAGAAAAAGAAAGTGAAGGAGAAGAATATGGAGAGGAAGAGAGAAGAAGGAAAGGAAGAGGAATGGGTGGAGCAGAACGACAAGGAGAAGGAGAAGGAAGAAGAACAAAAGAAGAGGAAGAGCAAAAAGAAGGAGGAGGACTTGGAGAAGTAGAAAAGGAGAAGGTTAAATAAGGAGGAGAGAAGGAGAGAAGGAGAATAAGAGAAGGAGGAAGAGAAGGAGAAGTCAAAGGCATAGAAGAAGAAGAAGAAGAAAAAGAAGAAGAAGAAGAAGAAGAAGAAGAAGAAGAAGAAGAAGAAGAAGAAGAAGAAGAAGAAGAAGAAGAAGAAGAAGAATGAGGAGTAGAAGGAGACCAAAGACAATATCAAGAAGAACAAGAAGAACAAGAACAAGAACAAAGAAGGAAGAAGAATAAGGAAGAAGAATAAGGAAGAAGAAGAAGAAGAAGAAGAAGAAGAAGAAGAAGAAGAAGAAGAAGAAGAAGAAGAAGAAGAAGAAGAAGAAGAAGAAGAAGAAGAAGAAGAAGAAGAAGAAGAACAAGAAGAAGAAGAAGAAGAAGAACAAGAAGAAGAAGAAGAAGAAGAAGAAGAAGAAGAAGAAGAAGAAGAAGAAGAAGAAGAAGAAGAAGAAGAAGAAGAAGAAGAAGAACAAGAAGAAGAAGAAGAACAAGAAGAAGAAGAAGAAGAAGAAGAAGAAGAAGAAGAAGAAGAAGAAGAAGAAGAAGAAGAAGAAGAAGAAGAAGAAGAAGAAGAAGAAGAAGAAGAAAGAAAGAAACAGGAGTAGGAGGAGAAGGCGAAGGAGAAAAGAATAAGGAGGAGAAGGATAAGGCAAAGAAGGAAAAACAATAGAAGAAGAAGGTAAGCAAGGAGAAGAAATGAGTTTAGATGTGAGGCATAGATAGACAGACAGAGACAGAAAGACAGAGAAACTTAGACATACAGAGTGAGACATGCACATAAACATTCACACAGAGACACACAAGTAGGCACAGAGACAGAGAAAAATACACATAGAAAGAGAGACATGCACAGAGACATTCACAGAGTTACACACATTCACACAACTTAATTAAGAAGTATTTAGAAAAATATATCTATGAAATCACGAGGATATTAAGTACTAAATTATGTGAGCAATGAGGAGGAATGATATCCAAAATAAATTTTGCAAGTCCTCCAACATTCTCCATGCTTCCACACAGCTTAAGCTGTGGGAGTATCAGTTATAGGGCTGTAACTTTTGTTTTCTTCATTTATAATTTACTGTGAATCTCCTTTCTCCACCATTCAATATGGTCAGTAGTTTCCATGTGGAAGGACTTTCCAAAGCATGGCATCTAGTGACAAAGAGAAAACAATTTAAAAAAAGAGTCTCTATGCTAGAGCCAACTGTACAAACAATTCGTAGTTATTCTCTAAATGCAGGGCTCAAAGAACACAGAGGCTCCTCTAGCTGCTACACAGATCTTAAGTATGGCCCCACAGCATCACTGGGAACATATTGACAATTCTCACTCAGGTCATAAAACTATGGAGCATTCCAATTTCTTGAGTTCCAGAAAAAAAGCCATTTGGAAGCTTATCTCCATAAAAGTAAAGATTGCACTGAAATTTATGAAATGTGAGAATAATTTTAAACGTGAAAAATCATTCCACACACACACATTAAAAAAATACATGTAGGCAAAATTGACAGCAATCTATTTGACACAACACCCACCCACACACCCACACACACACACACACACACACACACACAGAGAGAGAGAGAGAGAGAGAGAGAGAGAGAGAGAGAGAGAGAGAGAGGAAGGGAAGGAGGGAAGGAAGGAAGGAAGGAAGGAAGGAGGGGAGAGGGGTATGGGTAGGGGAAGAGGTGGAGAGACAGATGTACACTTACAATAATTATTTTTAATTTAAGTTGTCAAAACTCCTGACACAATGAATGTACAAGAAGAGATGTATATGGCAAAAACTCACCAGGGAAAGACTGGCATGATAAGGACAGCATAGTAGGAAACAACAAGTTCATCTGTGGCATTAAGAGCCTGAATGGGCCCTTCTCACATTTGGTTGGATTTAGAAGCCAAGATTTAGGTCAGAACTAGCCAGTTCCCTCCTTCTTGCGCCAGTGACCTCCTTCTGCTAGGGCACAGTCACAAAGGTTCCACAACCTTTCTAGAGAGTTTTTCCAGTTTGAGACAACTGAGAATGTGGGAGAAATCCCTCCCACCCCACAATCTTAATTAAACTAAGCCAGGCAAGTGCAAAACATTTTGAAAACAGTTTAATTTCAATTTTGAAAAGAGAACAGAGAGCTCTACTTTGAAATGGACTAAATTAGTCTTTAGGTTCCATTGTGCACACTAAATGAAATACAATATAAAAGATTCCGTTTTCTATGTAGCAAATGGGGCTGAAAAGAACACACTTATGGAGATAAAATGCAAAAAAAACTGGGATATATAGTAACAATTCAAACTGACAGTGTGAAAAACAATCTATTTACTTAACTGTCCTGTTGACCACAGTGTCATTCATCATTGTGTTAGGGGATACAATCTAGTGATTAATCATCAGGGTTTGACAGTAAAATCCTTAGGCTCAATACACCAGACATTAGCTGGAAAATGATTTACAAGCATGTAATGCCCTTTGGTGTCTTCTCTGTGAATCTGTTGTATGGATGCCCTGTTGTTGGTTGTTTTAATTGTTGGTGTTGTTTTAAAATAAAAATATTGATTGCAAAAGCAAGTGACAGGTGCCCAATAGGTCTTTGCATCCTCTCTTTCTCCTTCCCATAACTTTTTAATTTTCCCAATCCCCATATTCATTCAAAAATTCAGAAGTTCAAAAAATACAGAAACTCATTTGTCATCTTTACTTTGTCTTTGCATGCTGGTTGCAATCATCTTGTAAGCATTAAAATCAGGCTAACATACTGCGTATGTTCTACAGGGTTTCATTGATGTGAAGAGACATCATGACTCAGGAAAGAAACTCTTATAGGGAAAATTTAATTGAGGTTGTCTTACAGTTTCAGAGGGTCAGTACATTTTGATCTTGGTAGGAAGCATGGCAGCATCCAGGTAGAGGAGGTGCTGGGGAAGGAACTGATTGGTCTATATCTTAGTCTGAAGGCAACCAGGTGGAATCTTGTGGCCATAGGTAGCAAAGAAGAGGATCGATTTTTGTCACTGGGTAGAGATTGTGCACTACATAAAAGCAAGCCTACACAATGATGCACTTCCTAAAACAAGCCAACACCTTGTAATAGTGCCACATCCCATGGGCAAAAGATATTCTAATCAACACACTGCATCATAGGAAAGTGGCAGAGAGACATAAAGAAAGATACTGCATGATTGCATTCCTCTAGTCACAGGTGCTACATATCTACATGCTTATATGCACACACATGTGCACACACACACACACACACACACACACACACACACACACACATATCCTATCTGATATGTATGTCCATCCAAATTTATTTGTCTATTTATTTAATTACTTACTTATTTACTTTGTTTTAAATTTGTTTGTGAAGAACTTTCTACATACATGTAAATGAGTTTGAGCAAATCCATCACTATCTTCTCCTCCTTGAAATGTTCCCCACTTCTCCTGTATCACTCTTATCCTTAAGTCCATGTGCATTTTTATATAGATAGCTGAGTCCATTTAGTCCTGACTACATATGTGTGGGTAGGGACAAATATATACTGGAACACGGGCAACCTTTCACTAGCCAAATCCATGAAGAAAACTGGCCCTCTCACCTGAAGCCATTAATTTCCAATAACTCCTTTGTTGGGGGTGAAAGTTTCTGAGTCTCCCCAATCTATTCTTGGATTTGTCTGTGAAAATTTTGTTGATGGAAACTTAGCCACGGTGAGTAACACACAAACACACACACACACACACACACACACACACACACACACACACATACACACCAAATTTTAAAACCAGAGGATTGTTTAAAAGTTTACACAACGTCCAAAATTCAATTCATTTTTGTTGAAACATTTGAATTCCATACGAGATCTTAATACTATCTGTATAAAATTAGATTATAACAATGAATATTTTAAAATTCAGTGGATCTTTATGTGTTAAATAGCACCTACTGAACAAAATCCGTTAGTGCCAAAACACTGATGGCTGCACAAAAAAAAAGTGTAAATCGGTGTCCAAAGGTAAGAATCCACAAGGTAAGGGGGTTGTCAGAGATTAAGGGCATGCAGGATAGTGTATGGAAGCTCTGTAGACCAAAACAGGTATACCGTTAGCAAATAGCCTGGAAAATCTGCCATTCATTCCTTCACAATCTTATACTAGGGAAAATTCAGGTGTAATTACCCTCAAAAGTGGGAGTAAGAAAACGTTAATATACTCCAGGTCTCTTGACTACTAAAAGGAGTGTGGACTGATATCTACAGTGTGAAAGAATTTAGAAATGGCAATGTCCGTTTTTATCTTTTCTGTGACAAAACTTTGTTATTGAGGGGCTGGAGAGATGGCTCAGAACCCTTTGCACCCTCCCATCTGTCTCTAAGTCTGGGAGATCTGACTTCTTCTTCTGGCCATTCCAGGTACTGCAGCCATGTGGCATACACAAAACCTACTTTATATATTTTAAATGAGATATTTAGTTGTTATTAGTGCCCCAAATTTTGAGACTCTCTTATAAACATCATCTGTCAATTAAATAATGTGTATGACAAATGAGCTGAGGAAGAAAATATGAGGTGAGACTTTTCAAAAAGAGAGTATTCTATGAAATATTAGGAGAATAAACAGATTCAGGGACAGATGCTGGCACATATGCTAAGGGAGATATTTAGGAAGATGCTAAGTAAATAGATAAAGGGGTAACTAAAAATGTACAAAACATAAAATATTTTGAATGTGTTAAATACGTTATTCTGGGAATAAGCCACAGTTTGTGGCCCAGGCATTTGTTAATAAGTAGTCTAAGACAAAACTGTCTTTTTTTTTTCCTTACAAATTTTATTTTCTCCTCATTATTGTCATACAAATTTGTAAGATGCTAACATATGGACATCATGAGTAGGGAATACAGGAAATTGCGAGTATCCTAGAGAATTCTAAAATAAATGTGTTTTTTAATTTGAAGTTGGTAGAGGTTTTTGTTTTTTTTTTTAATTTACATTTTTAAGTTTCAGCATATTCTAAAATATATGTGCTTATATGCACTGTAGAAAATATCTATGTGATGTAAGGAGACATTAATCAAATCTACTAAATTGCTTTCTGGAATTCAGTTAGCTTTAGACACTGACAGCTGTGATGATTTAAGATAGGCAGCAGAGTGCTCACAGTATCACTAAGAGATGAACATTAGCTTGTTGTCATATTCACCCACACTCACACATACATAAACACACACAAACACACACACACATAAACACACACAACACTCACACAAACACACACGCACTCACACACCCACACACACACACACACAAACGCACACCAGCCATTGGAACACAAACCCCAGTAGTGACTCCCGTGACAGTTCTAAATATTTAGACACAGTCCCTAGTCAAAAAGTTCATGGAAACTAAGTCTTCAGGAACCATCCTGGAAAAAATGCATCAAACTTGTCCTTACATTAGTAAGTGATTGAATCTTTGTGACTTCTTTCAATGTTGTTTTATTATAAGTGCCTCCAAGTAATGACTTGGCAAATATCTAAGCAATATCCAACTTTGTTCCCTGTCCTTCACCAATATTCTAGGTAGTCCTTGAGCGGATCCTGGGCTTGGAATTCAGTAAGAATGTTACCTGTAACAACCAGAGTTACCTCTAGTATTATAAGAGAGATTGTGACAGCCATTGCTATATACTACATAGAGTTAGAAATCTCAGGACAACTTTAGGAAAGTATGTTTAGAATATTTGTTATACTTATGCATGGCAGGCTACATTAGTTGTTAGTAGAAAGATTCCCCCATACAATCCCTCTCATATACAGGAATTTACAATGGTTTAGGAAATAACTTGTGCTGTGGTTTGAGGGGGAACAACAGTTTTGAATTATTCATGAGAAGATTAGCTAGAAAGAAACTCCCTAATTAGAACCATGGCTTGAGTGTGAAATCCATTTGCATGGTGTGATCATAAAGTGTTCAAACCTAGCTTCAAAGAATATAGCTGACTTTAGAGAAGAATTCATTTCAGTTATTTTATTGCTCAGTCCCTGCCAGTCATTATGTTTTTATTGCTCTATTTTGGACATGAGTCTTTAAGAATTCAGTAACCTCATTTACCTGGCTGATTTGAAAACCAACTTCCCTATTTGTTTCTATATTAATAATCTGATGATTTCTTTGAGAAATTACATTCAGATACAGCACCCCCTCTGTGTTTGTATCTGATTGACACTTAAATGTCAGCTTCCTGCCCACCTATACCAGGACAACGATTTCTCCCAGAGATTGAGGAGGGCTGATTGAGGCCAGTCTGCAGCAGGCCATCCATTAAAAGCAGTACCTAAGCTTTGGTTGTGGCTTCAAGAATCTGCAACAGTGGCATTGGCTTTTCTTATTTCTTATTTTAGCCATTCTGTCTAGTCTTCCCTATTCCAGAACTTTTTTCTTTTCTGCATGTGTTTATGTGTGGGTGTGTGTGTGTGTGTGTGTGTGTGTGTGTGTGTGTGTGTGTGTGTTTAAGAGATACCATGCGTGTTGGCAATTATAAGAGAAAGAACAGTATATATGAAGGTTTTTCCTCTACATGTGCATGCAGACACTTGTTGAAGCCCAAAGTGGATTCAGGAAATGACCCTAATGTGTTGTCTATCTTTTCACGGAGGCAAGGTCTCTCAATTAGAGGAAAAGCTTCTTGGTATGGGTCATCTTTCTAGACAGGTTTCTCTGGGCATCCTTCCCCTGCATTCTGTGATCCTCTAATAGATGATTTCTACATCCACAGGGCATTTATGTTAGTTTTGTAGGGAGCAAGTGATTAACTGCTAGGCTTTCAGTCTAGCCCCTTCCAAAACTCTCTGTTGCAACTCTTTGTCACATTTTCTTTTTAGATGTATCAAGCGTGCTTCACAAACGGAAACTGTATGAATTTGGTGTATGAGGCATGGGGTTCTGAAGAAAAGAAATATTGTAAAAATGATTCTTTTTTTCTTTCTTTCAATATTACATTAGATATTTTCTTCATTTACGTTTTAAAATCAAGACCATCCATCATCTCATCACCCCATTCTATTTCTCTATGTCTCTGTCTCTGTCCATATCCACTCTGTCTCTGTCACTCTAAGATCTATTCCCTTGACATATTCCATATACAGAGAACACCACTGACAATTATTTTCAGTTCACTGTTGCCAGGCTCCAAGGTAAGTTCATTTTTTACCTGTACATTGTTGTACATTCTAGAGAGTCTATTTCTCAAATAGAAAACTAAATACATTTGTTATCCTGTTAAAACCCTCTAAATGGATACTTATTGTCCTGAGGGTAAGTTGAAAAGTCTTTCTGATGATAGTTGGATGCTATTCCAGAAAGACAAAATGTTGTGTTCTACCATCCTGAATCTGAGAATACATTGGTTTAATTTCTGGAATTTAAGAGAAAACAGGATTAACAAGACAATGAGAATATAAATCTTCCCATTTCATACTTAGAGACACATAGGTTATGGAACTGCTGAACTCAAGGTTTCATGTGTGGTATGCAAGAGGGTTTCCTGGCTTCATATGAGTGGAGTGTCTGTTCCCAATTGTGAGGTCACACCATGAACATACACATATGTTCAGATATGAGTAGAATGTCCTCACCGTTTGGTCTCTCAGAGTGTATTACACCCACCATTTTGACGAGTTTGAATAGCCAGTACACTATTGGGATATCTACCTGTTCCCACCCACAGTGTTGCAGACATGAATAGAAATGCCTGGAATTTTACAGAGGTGCCAAGAATATATTCTCTCCATGGAGCCTTCTTTCCAGTGCCCAGCAGGTTATTGTTCTTTTAAACCAATGCCCATATCAGTAGAGAAATGAAAAAGACATTACCCTGATATTCTACTTTACATCCATGTTACAACAAATAACTGAAATTTAAATATAAATTTAATGTATATCTAACTGAATCCAGATTATATTCTAATGAAAGGTATAATTGGTGTGGATCTAGATAAAATTATGTTGGGAGATTTTCCCAGATAAAAACTATGTTAGGAGATTTTGGCCTTTTATATGGAGAACAATCCATATTTTGGGTAGATTAGGAGAACAAATGTATGTAAATTAATGGAACAAAAGAAAAACTCTGTTCCACTGTATTTCTTTGTAAAATGAACTTCAAAATCATGGAATTTCAGTTATATGTGTGTGTGTATTTTTTAGTTATATTTTTGAGTGTGCTGTTATGTGAGCATGTGAGTTTTCTTGGATTATGATTAAAGAATTAGAGTATATGGGGCGTGGTTACTTGGCAGTATTCTTTTTTATGTATTAATTCATTCATTCATTGAACCCTGTCCACCCTCCTACTGTTCCACATGCCATATCGACTGGCCATCCCCTGTCTCCAAGAGCATGTACCCATTCCATCTGATTTCTAAACACCCTGGGGTCTCTAGGTTCTTGAGAATCATTGCATCATTTCTGATTGAACAGAGACCAAGAATTTTTTTTTCTGTGTATGTTTTGGGGACCTTCTAACTATAGTTGGTGTAAGCTGCCATTTTGGTTGTCTAGCATTTGGGAGAATTCTGGGTCCATATTAATGGAGACATCTAGTCCTCCTACAGGGTTGATCTCCTCCTCAGTCTCCTTCAGTTTTTCTCCAATTAAACCAATGGTTCAACATATTCTGTCCGTTGGTTGGTTGCATACAACTTCATCTGATTGTTTCACCTACTTGTTAGTTCTTAAGAAGTACAGTCATGGTAGTATTAATATTACAAATGTGTGAATTCAGAAAACTGCAGAGGTTGCTTACTGCAAGAAGGTATTCTGCAAAAGCAATAGATGATAAAAGTACTGAAATATCTATCAGTGCTCTACAATATTATATTCTAGGTGATGAAATTTCTCTTTCTCTCTGTCTCTGTGTCTCTGTGTCTCTGTCTCTATCTCTATGTCTGTCTGTCTGTTTGTCTCTCTCTCTCTCTCTCTCTCTCCCTCAATTTCTACTTCTCTAATACTTATTATGAATTATGATTCTTTTATCTTATTCCCTCCAATGGGAATGATATTGGAATGGCATCTGTAACATTCATTCACATTCCTACACAATTTGTGCTTTCTATTAACAATCAACTAATATCAAAGTCACACATTCACTCAGATTACAAAATAAGATATCTGAGCTCATGTAAAGTGATATTCTGAATCAGAGTAGGGGAAGGGCACTTCCAATGTGTAGTTTCACTCAAGAGCATGGCTTTTAAGAACTGGTCAATTGGAAGAAGATGAGACAATGTATAGAAGAGGGTGTTTCTTTTGGTTTAGTTTGGTTTAGCTTTGTTTCTTTAGGTTACCCACAGTCATTTTAAGAAACATTGAGAAACACTGTTTATTACCTATATCTTGAACTGAATGTGAATAGGTCCCTTAGAACCAACGTTATATTTCTCAGTTACAATATGCAATATATTTTTGATATTATTTTGATTCATTATCTAGTACATACACTACAACAAGTTTAAGACATGTACCTCATTAGGAACTAGCAGGTGAAGGATTCAGCTGCAGATATTTGCAACCAACTAATGGACTGGAGCATCTGACGCTTGTTGTTGAATTAACAAAATTTAAAAAATGTTAAAAACAAGGGTATCCCTCTAGGAAGACCCACAGTCTCATTTAAACTGTTCAACCATGAAGTCTGAAACTCTGACCCTTCAAAGATACAGTATTCACCTGCTCATATGAGGCCTCCAATACACATACAGAAGAGGACTGCTGGGAGAACTCTACAAGTCCCCTTTCCCAACTGGAGGGCATTTCATCTAAGGTCACTCCCTTTGAGTCCTGGGAGTCTCTCAGCTCCCAGGTCTCTGGTACATTCTAGAGGGTTTTCTCACCTCCTACCTCACAAAGTTGCCTGTTTCCATTCTTTTTGCTGATCTTCATCAATGCACTCCTGTTTCACAACCCCCCACAGTACTTGATCAAGTTCATCTCTTCCCCTCCGTGTGTGGTTTCTCACCCAGGTCTCTCCCTCCCCCTTCTTGTAGTAATTGTTTAACCTTCTTAACATTTCTAATTATTTTTATCATAAAGATAATTGAATTTTTTGATTCATTATCTTATAAACTTCCCAATGCACTAGATACAATTATCGAAGGTACATTTGTTTGATTTTATTTCACTTCATTTTAGTGTTGAGGTAGGCACTTAGTATGTTATGTATTCTCTAGGAAGTGATAGAGTGTTGCGGTTCAGCATTCCGTGTTGGTGCTAATACAGGTATGTTTAAACATACCTGGCTTTAATTGTTCTTCGGAAAATAGACCCAAAAAAACTCCTATAACCACAATAAAATATCCACAGGCAGTTCTGAGAGATGGAAATATTTCCTGTTCACTTATAAAATTCATTGAAAGAAAGTATATTTGTTTCTTGAACCAAAATAAACTGCTACCTGAGAGGAAGGATAAAATGACTGATTGGCCCCTTTCTCTTTCCCAGGACCAGCCCCTACTCTCTGTTCCCATTGTACTTGATGCTCCAGTACAGTGGAATTCCAGGACAAAGAAATGGGAGTGAGTGGGTAGGGGATCAGGGCAGGGGGAAGGGAGGGGAAAGGCTAAAGGTGACTGTTATGATAGCATTTGAAATGTAAATGGAGAAAATAACTACTAAAATTAAAAAAAAATTTAAAAAAACATAAGTGTATTTACATATGTGCACAGGGATATGTGGCTAACAACCACATAATATAAAATTATCATTCCTTTCCAGGACTGTCTTTTTTGTTTGATTGTTTGTTTTTTGTTTTGTTTGTTTGTTTTGTATTGTTTGTTTTTTATTATAAGTATTTTTTTTTTGTATATCTATTAGTCCTGGAAATTACTTTGTAAACTAGACTGGTCTCAATTTGAGATCTGCCTACTTCTCCCTCCAAAAACTTCGAAATATGTGTGTGCCCCCACCACGTGGCTTCAAAATTATTTTAGACTTAGTGGAGAAGGTCCATTATTTTTTCTTGTTAGGATATTTTAAAATCATCAAGATGTCATTTTTCCTTAATATATTTATAAGATTAAATCCATTCCTATAAAAATATGTCAGATATTTTTGGAGACAGGCAAGTTTGCAAGAATACTTGCAAAATACTTCTGGAGCCAGTGCCTTGAGCAGGCCATGCATGCAAACTCTGAAGGCAGCCCCACAACACCGAGAGGCTGCTTCAATCCAAGGTACTCCAACATTCTAAGGATCAGATAATCAGACAGGAGGAAGAACATCTGTCATCAACACATGGAGTAGCTGGAATCAGAAGGATCCAGGCATGCAGGAACTGTGCCGGACAAGTGGCATGGGTTATTTCTATTCTGTCTTGGCCAAGGCCCTGAACAGTCCTTGGACGAAAACTCAGCAGCCAGCCCCATAACACCCAGAGTTCTAACATGGCCAGGTGCAGAGAATCTCAGGATCCCAGGATCTTGGTCCCACCAGGATTTCATGGTCCCAAAGGCAACTTGACTCCCAGAAGATCAGACAGACCAAGGATATCTACCTTTTCTATAAACTTCTTTATCACCTGTGAATACAGCCGCAAACCTAGTTACATTTTTTTCAAGGCTTCTATCTCGTCAATTTTCTCTTTCCTCAGCCTCTCTCTTTTTTATTTGTCTTTTTTCTTTTTCAGTCTCAATCTCTTTTTAATATATTTTATTAGGTATTTTTTTCATCTAAATTTCCAACACTATCCCAAAAGTCTCGCATACCCTCCCCCTCCCCCACTCCCTTACCCACTCACTACCACTTTTTGACACTGGCGTTCCCCTGTACTGGGGCATAATTAGTGTGCATGCCCAATCGGGCTCTCTTTCCAGGGATGGCCTACTAGGCAATCTTTTGATACATATGCAGCTACAGTCAAGAGCTTTGGGGTACTGGTTAGTTCATAATGTTTTTTTACCTAGAGGATTGCAGATCCCTTTAGCTGCTTGGATATTTTCTCTAGCTCCTCCATTGGGGCCATGTGATCCATCCAATAGATTACTGTGAGCATCCACTTCTTTGCTAGGCCCCGGTATAATCTCACAAGAGACAGCTATATCAGGGTCCACTCAGCAAAACCTTGCAAGTGTATGGAGTGGTGTCAGTGTTTGGAGACTGATTAGTGGATGGATCCCTGCATATGGCAATCTCTAGAAGGTCCATCCTTTTGTCTATGCTCCAAACTTTGTCTCTGTAACTACTCCCATGGGTGTTTTGTTTCCAATTCTAAGAAAGGGCAAGTGTCCACACTTTGGTTTTCGTTCTTCTTGAGTTTCATGTATTTGGCAAATTGTGTCTTATACCTTGGGGTTATTCTAGGTTTCAGGGCTAATATCCACTTATTAGTGAGTACATATCATTAGCATTCTTTTGTGATTGAGTTACCTCACTCAGGATGATGCTCTCCAGGTCCAACCATTTGCCTATAAATTTCATAAACTCATTCTTTTCAATAGCTGTACTATTAGTAGTAGTACTCCATTGTGTAAATGTACCACAATTTTGTAAACATTTTCTGTTGACAGGCATCTGGATTCTTTCCAGCTTCTGGCTACTATAAATAAGGCTGCTCTGAACATAGTGGAGCATGTGTCTTACAAGTTGGAACACCTTCTGGATATATGCCCAGGACAGGTATTGTGTGAGCCTATGGTAGTACAATTTCCAATTTTCTGATTTCCAGAGTTGATTTAAAACTTGCAATTCCAACAACAATGGAGGAGTTTTCTGCTTTCTCCACATCCTTGCCATATCTGCTGTCATCTGAATATTTGATCTTAGCCATTCTGTCTGGTGTGAGATGGAATCTCAGGGTTGTTTTTATTTACATTTCACTGCTGATTAAGGATGGTGAACATTGTTTCAGGTGCTTCTTAGCCATTTGGTATTCCTCAGGTGAGAATTCTTTCTTTAGCTCTGAGCCCCATTTTTAAATGGAGTTATTTGATTTTCTGGAGTCCACCTTCTGAGTTCTTTATATATATTTGATATTACTCCCCTATCTAATTTAGGATAGTGAAAGATCCTTTCACAATCTGTTGGTGACCTTTTTGTCTTATTGAAGGTGTCTTTTGCCTTACAAAAGATTTGCAGGTTTATGAGGTCCCAGTTGTCAATTCTAAATCTTACAATACAAGCCATTTGTCTTTTATTCAGGAATTTTTCCCCTGTTCCCATATCTTTGAGGCTTTTCCTCATTTTCTCCTCTACAAGTTTCAGTATGATTTTATGTGGAGCTCCTTGATCCACTTACATTTGACCTTAGTACAAGGAGATAGGAATGGATTGATTCACATTCTTCTACATGATAACCACCAATTGTACCAGCACCATTTGTTGAAAATGCAGTCTTTTTTCCACTAGATGGTTTTAGCTCCCGTGTAGATGATCAATTGACAATAGGTGTGTTGGATCATTTCTGGGTTTTCAATCATATTTCATTGGTCTACTTGTCTGTCACTATATCAGTACCATGCAGTTTTTATCACAATTGCTTTGTAGTATAGGTTTGGGTCAGGTATGGTGATTGCACCAGAGGTTCTTTTATCCATGAGAAGAGTTTTTGCTATCCTAGGTTTTGTTTATTCCCAATGTATTTGCAGATTGCCCTTTCTAATTCATTGAAGAATTGAGTTGGAATTTTAATGGAGATTTTATTGAATCTGTAGATTTCTTTTCGCAAGATGGCCATTTTTACAATGTTGATACTGCCAATCCATGATAATGGACGATCTTTCCATCTTCTGAGATATTCTCTAATTTCTTTCTTTAGAGACTTGAAGTTCTTATCATAGAGATCTTTCCCTTCCTTAGTTAAAGTCACTCCAAAGTATTTTATATTATTTGTGACTATTGAGAAGGGTGATGCTTCTCTTATTTCATTTTCAGCCTGTTTATTCTTTGTGAAGAGAAAGGTCATTGATATGTTTGATTAATTTTATATCCAGCTATTTCACTGACGTTGTTTTTCAAGTTTAGGAGTTCTGTGGTGGAATGTTTAGGTTCATTTATATATACTATCATATCATCTGCAAAAAAGTGATATTTTGATTTCTTCTTTTCCAATTTGTATACCCTTGGACTCCTTTCGTTGTCAAATTGCTCTGCCTAGGACTTCAAGAACAATGTTGAATAGGTAGGGAGAAAGTGGGCAGCCTTGTCTAGTCACTGATTTTAGTGGGATTGTTTCCAGCTTCATACCATTTCATTTGATGTTGGGTACTGGTTTACTGTAAATTGCTTTTATCCTGTTTATGTATGGACCTTGTATTCCTGATCCTTCCAAGACTTTTATCATGAACGGGTTTTGGATATATTTAAATGATTTATTTGCATCTAATGAGATGATCATGTGGTTTTGTCTTTGAGGTTGTTTATATAATGGATTATGTTGATGGATTGCCATATATTAAACCATCCCTGTATCCCTGGTATAAAACCTACTTGGTAAGGATGAATGAAATTTTTAATGTGTTCTTGGATATGATTAGGGATAATTTTACTGAGTATTTTTGTTTCGATATTCATAAGGGCCATTGTTCTGAAGTTCTTTATCTTTGTTGGATCTTTCTGTGGTTTAGGTATCAGAGTAATGTGGTTTCATAGAATGAGTTGGGTAGTCCATCTTCTACTGCTATTTTGTGGAATTGTTCATGCAGAACTGGAATTAAATATTCTTTGAAGGTCTGACAGAACTCTGCATTAAACCCATCTGTTCCTGGGCTTTTTTTTTTTTTTTTTTTTTGATTGGGAGACTATTAATTCCTCCTTCTATTTCTTTAGGGTATATGGGACTGTATATATCGTTAACTTGATCCTGTTTTAACTTTGTTACCTGGTATCTGTCTAGAAATTAGTCCATTTTGTCCATGTTATCCTGTTCTGTTGAGTATAGCCTGTGGTAGAAGGATCTGATGGTGTTTTGGATTTCGTCAGGATCTGTTTTTATGTCTCTCTTTTCAATTCTGATTTTGTTAATTAGGATGCTGTCTCTGTGCCTTAAGGGATGCTAGCTAAGGGTTTATCTATCTTGTTTATTTTCTCAAAGAACCAGCTCCTATTTGGTTGATTCTTTAAGTAGTTCTTGTTTCCACTTGGTTAATTTCACCACTGAGTTTTATTATTTCCTTACATCTTCTCCTCTTGAGTGAATTTGCTTCCTTAATTCTGGAGATTTTTTATGTGTTTTCAAGCTGCTTGTATGTGCTCTCTCTGGTTTCTTTTTGAGGCACTCAAATCTGTGAGTTTCCCTTTTAGTAATGATTTCATTGAGTCTCATAAGTTAGGGAATGTTCTGGCTTTATTTTCATTAAACTCTAATATGTCTTTAATTTCCTTCTTTATTCCTCCTTGACCAAGGTATCACTGATAAGACTATTGTTCATTATCAACGTAAACATTGGCTTTCCATTATTTATGTTGTTATTGAAGATCAATCATCCTTAGTCTTTGGTGGTCTGATAGGATGTTTTCGACAATTGCAATATTTTTTATCAGTTGAGGTCTGTTTTATGATCAATTATATGGTCAATTTTGGAGAAGGTACCATGATGTGCTGAGAAAAAGTTATATCCTTTTGTTTCAGGATAAAACGTTCTGTAGATATCTATTAAGTCCATTTGTTTAATAACTTCTTTTAGTTTCACTGTGTCCCTGTTTAGTTTCTGTTTCCAAGGTATGTCCATTGATAAAAGTGGTTTTTTAAGTCTCCCACTATTATTGTGTGAGCTGCAATGTGTGCTTTGAGCTTTCTTTAATGAATGGGACTGCCTTTTCATTTGCAGCATAGATATTCAGAATTGAGAGTTCCTCTTGGAAGATTTTAACTTTGATGAGTATGTGTCCTTCTTTGTCTTTTTTGATAACTTTAGGTTGGAAATCAATTTTAATCGATATTTGAATGGTTACTCCAGCTGATTTCTTCAGACCATTTGCTTGGAAAATTATTTTCTAGCCTTTCACTCTGAGACAGTGTCTGTCTTTTTCCCTGAGATGGGTTTCCTGTAAGCAGCAGACTATTGGGTCCTGTTTTTATAGCCAGTCTATATCTTTTTATTGGGGAACTGAATCCATTGATATGAAGAGATATTAAGGAAATGTAATTGTTGCCTCGATTATTTTTGTTGTTAGAGTTTGTATTCTGTTCTTGTGGCTGTCTTCTTTTTGGTTTGTTGAGGGATTACTTTCTTGCTTTTTCTAGGGCATTGTTCCTGTCCTTGTATTGGTTTTTTTTTTCTGTTATTATTCTTTGAAAGGCTGGATTCATGGAAAGTTAATGTGTGAATTTGTTTTTTATCGTGAAATACTTTGGTTTCTCCATCTGTGGTAATTGAGAGTTTGGCTGGGTTTAATAGCCTGGGCTGGCATTTGTGTTCTCTTAGTATCTGTATAACATCTGTCCAGGATATTCTGTCTTTCATAGTCTCTGGTGAAAAGTCTGGTGTAATTCTGATAGGCCTGCCTTTATATGTTACCTGACCTTTTTCCCTTACTACTTTTAACAGTATATCTCTATTTAGTGCATTTCTTCTTCTGATTATTATGTGTCAGGAGGAATTTCTTTTCTGGTCCAGTCTATATGGAATTCTGTAGGCTTTTTTTATATTCATGGGCATGTGTTTCTTTAGGTTTGACAAGTTTTCTTCTATAATTTTTTTGAAGATATGTGCTGGCCCTTTAACTTGAAAATCTTCATTCTCATCTACTCCTATTACCAGTAGGTTTGGACTTCACATTGTGTCCTGGATTTCCTGGATATTTGAGATAACATCTTTTGCATTTTGTATTTTATTTGATTGTTGTTCCAATATTCTCTATGGAATCTTCTGCATCTGTCATTCTCTCTTCCATGTCTTGTATTCTGGTGCTGATGCTCGCATCTATGGTTCCAGATTTCTTGCCTAGGTATTCTATCTCCAGTGTTGCCTTACTTTGGGTTTTCTTTATTGTGTCTACTTCACTTTTTAGGTCTTGGATGGTTTTACTCAATTCCATCACCTGTTTGGTCGTGTTTTCCTTCAATTCTTTAAGTTTTTTTTTTTTTTTTTTTTTTTTTTTTTGTGCTTCCTCTTAAGGTTCTACCTATTTAGCAGTGTTCTCCTGTATTTCTATAAGTGAGTTTTTAAAGTCCTTCTTGATGTCCTCTACCTTCAACCTGAGATATGCTTTTAAATATGGGACTACCTTTTCGGGTGTTTTTGCGTTTCCAGGACTGGATGAGGTGGGAGTGCTGTAATTCTTATGATGGTGAGTGGTCTTGGTTTCTGTTAGTAAGATTCTTATGTTTGCCTTTCATCATCTGGTAATCTCTGGAGTTAGTTGTTATAATTGTCTCTGGTTATATCTTGTTCCTCAGATGATTATGTAATCCTCTATCAGTAGACCTGGGAGACTAGTTTTCTCCTGAGTTTCAGTGTTCAGAGTACTCTATGCAGGCAAGATCTCCACTTGCAGAGAAGGGACCCAGATATCTGGTGTTCGAAACTTCCTCCTGGCAGATGTTGTGATCCACTCACTAGAGGTACTAAGTTCCCGTGGAGAGTCCTGTGGGGACCTTTGGGGTGTCCACAGACTCTGCCCACAAGGTGCCCGATGCTGTCATGGACTGGAAGGGACTTGTGACCCTGATCATACCGGTTTCTCTGCTTCCCTAATGAATGCAGTCTCAAGTCCTGCATGATAGGATTGGAGCGGAAGTTGTTTTCCACTCACCAAAGGCCTTAAGATCTCATGGATGTTTCTGTGAGGACCTTGGGGCTGTCCTCAGACTCTGCCCAATATGTTGCCCAGGTGCTGGCACAGATCAGAGGGACTTGAGACCATTGTCAGGCCAGTTTTTCTGCTTCCCTAATTAATGCAGTCTCAGATCCTTTGAGATTGGATTGGAGCAGAGGTTGTGTTACATTCAACAGAGGTCTTATGATCCTATTGAGGGTCTTGTGGGGACCATAGGGGTGTCTGCAGACTCCGAGCCCAATGTGCCCTTGTGCTGGCTTGTCAGTCTCTCTCTTATGGTACACTTTCTCTGCCTCCTTAAACAGATGTTGTAAAGATAATGTTTTCAGACACTCTAGACCCAGTAAACTTTTCCTAATTTCAGAAGAGGACTGCCCTATAGAAGCCATGACACCTGTCACCTGCTGGCACACTGAAGTAGGGTCAAAGGTAGTGTAACACTTCTATACCTTTAAGAGGTACTCTAAAAACACTGCTGGGGGCTCCTTTTTCTCTTGTAGGATCTCTCTTACCTTGGTCAAATTGGTGGGGCACCTGCCAGCCTTTTTCAGTCCTATTATCAGAGCCCAGCAGAAAATTGTCAATTGCTCCATATGGTCAGTCCTATCAGGACATGTCAGAGGGAAGGCTGCATCTATTTCATTCAGAAGTTTTATTAGTAGTCAATTGGCCCCCAGTATGCTCTTTCTTTCCTCTCAGAATCCTCTCCTTCTCCTCTGTGGTGAAAGAACCTGTAAAAGCTGCTGACAGTCATCCCAAATAGGCTGAAGAGAGAATATGAGAGATTCCTTTAGATTAGCAAGGCTAGAGGGGTTTTCAACGAAGGGGATTGTGATTTGCCTTCCAGTTATAGAGATCAGAGGAGGAAAAAGGCCATTACTGAAGGGGCTGCAGTTGTCTGGGGTCCGCTGGATGAGGGTCATAAGTACACAAAGGCAGTGCGATGGTTGAGTCTGGTCCCTCTGGGCTTTGAGCTCGCTGGTCTTGGGCTTTAGCAACTGGTCCCTCCCCAAATATCTAGTGGCACCCTGTTGAGAGTTCTTGGGGGGACCAGTTGGGAATATGCGGGTGGGGTGCAGTGCCATTTTGGAGGTTCTTCTAACTCTGGATAGATCTTGGGAGAAACCGATGGCTGCAGTTTAACCGGTGCCAGATTTAACTTTTTATTTTCCCTCTCTGGATGGCAGAGGGCCAGGACTGGGGAGCCTGGACTATTCTTTTGAACCCAAGGCTTTAAACACGATAGGAGAGGGGGGATCCTGTGCTAATTTTTTCTAGATGAGAATGTAGGGCACTCAATCTGGCTGAGACCCTGGTCCCCTCTGTAAAACAACTTTAAGAGCTGAAAACAGAACCAAACCAAGGGTGCCCTCTAGTGGCCAACTAACATCAAAGCTGGCCATTCCGTAGAGCACAAAGTTCTCTAAAATCTATTTCAGACATCCACCGAGAAAATGTGAGTCTTAGTCTTAATTTCAGTACTGTGCACTAGGGTCAGTCCAAGGGGCATGCTAATAGTCGGTCCCATCATCAGAGTTACATACAGGGGAAAAACCAATATATACACACAAAAAGATTACAATAACCAAGAACAGGCCCCAATAAGATGGCCGAGAGAGCACACACTCACTTGGCACCCAGTAACAGAAACAGACAGCCGAGTGAGCACACTCTCACTTGGCACCCTGATAGGAGATCTCCAGGTATCCCTGGAACTTCCTCAGAACTGGGGAGTATCTTCTTTCTGAATTTTTATCTCCTTGTCCTTGGCAAAGGAAGGCAGGCATCTCTGGTTGTAAAGTATAAAAAAAAATGCTTTATTGCTGGCTATAGAGAACAAAGAGCTTCTTCCTAGCTGTATTTAAATAGATCAGGGAAAACAAGCTTGGGGAATGTCTAGGGGCTTTACCTTACTGGGAGATATACTTTAAGTTAGAATCTCCCAGTAGGATATTTTTTCTACAACACACAAAACATTACACAGAAAATTATTTCAATTATTTATAATAAATATATAATATTTGGTTTGAACCAAATGTTAAATCCATATAAAATACATGGTAGTATTCCAAAAAACTTGTAATATTTACTTTAAACAATTTATACATTTACACCCCACAGCACTTCTTCATAACTGTACTACCCTTGCTGAGATCCTTCTTCTTCCCAAATGGTCCCTCTCTTATTTTTATCATGGTTCTCCTTTTCTTTGTGTGTATATATGGAAACATCTCATGAAGGTGGTTGTATTGTATTCGTTGCTATGTTTTTGTCATCACAATGTCTAAAGGACCACAATCTGGTCTTCAACTACACATATAAGAGCATCTGACCCTGAATTGCTCTTTTTCCTGAATCGACTTCTCCAGTCAAGGGATCACAAACACCACTTTTGAAGTACTCTATTGAAATGGGAAAAAATTGAAAATATTGTACTGTATCTTCATCTGTTTCTACCTGAGGTGATATATTCTCATCTTTGTCAAATGCTGGGCTCTGTACTATATGGACAACAGAAAATGGAAACATAATATGCTATATTAGTAAAAGGGAATAAAGTTTTAATGATTTGAATTTCTCAGGAAATACTGCCCATGTGAATTTTTTAAACAGCTTTGAGAAATGACGTAATTACATACATGATATTCGGTATAGGTATAGATGAGAAGTAAGTTTTCCAAATTATAGGGCCATTGAATATCTTTACCAATATTATAGAAAAAAAAAAACCTCCCTAACTTAAATAAAGATATGCTCATGAATATACAAGAAGCCTACACAACGCCAAATTATTTGAACCTGAAAAAAAAAATCTTGCCATCATATAATAGTCAAAACACCAAATGCACAAAACAAAGAAAGAATATTAAAAGCAGTAAGGGAAAATGGTCAAGTAATATATAAAGCAAGATCTATCAGGATTACACATAACTTCTCCCCTGAGACTATGAAAGGAGAAAATCTAGGGCAGATGTCATACAGAATGTAAGAGAGCAGAAATGCCAGCCAAGACTACTATATGAAGCAAAACTCTTTTAACATAGCTTGAGACAACAAGGTATTCTGTGACAAAACCATATTTACAAAATATCTTCCAATACATCCAGCACTTCAAACGATAATAAAGAGACAATTCCAATATAACGAGGGAAATTACACTCAAGAAAAAGCAAGAAATTAAACTTGAAGGAAACCTAAAAGAAGATAGCTACATGAACAAAATTCCAACTCTAATAACAAAAATAACAGGAAGCAACAATAATTTTTCCTTAGTATCTCTTAATATCAGTGGACTCAGTTCACCAGTAAAAAGGCATAGAATAACAAAATGGATGTGTAAGCAATATTCAGCACACCAGAAACAAACACCAAGGACAAAGTCAGACATTACCTCAGACTAAAAGGCTGGAAAAGAACTTTCCAAGCAAATGATCCGAAGAAATAAGGTGGAGCAGCCATTCTAATATCAAATAAAATTGACTTTCAACCCAAAGTTATAAAAAAAAGTCAAGGAAGGAAACTTCATATTCATTAAAGTTAATATTTACCAAAATGGACTCCCAAATCTAAACATTTATACTCCAAATGCAATGACATCCACATTGATAAAAGAAACTTTAGTAAACTCAAAACACACATTGTACCACACACAATAATATTGGAAGACTTCAACACCCCTCCTTCATTAATGGACAGATCCTGGAAACTAAAACTAAAAAGATACATGGTGAAACTCACAGAATTTATGAAACAAATACATTTAGTTCATATCTATAGAACATTTTATCCTAAAACAAACGAATGTCCCTTCTTCTCATCACCTCACAATGCCTTCTCCAAAATTGACCATACACTCAGTCACAAAACATGCCTCAACAGATATAAAATTATTGAAATAATGTCATGCTTCCTAACAGATCACCACAGACTAAGGCTGATCTTCAACAATAATATGAATAATTGAAAACCCACATACACATGGAATGTGTATAAAAATCTAGTCAGTGACAAAACAGTCAAGGAAGTAATCTAGAACTAAATTAAAGACTTTTTAGAGTTTAATGAAAATGTAGCTACAACATACTGCAAGTTATGGGACACAATGAAAATAGCCCTAAGATGGACTCTCATAGCTCTCTCTGAATGCCTCTAAAAAAGAAACTGGAGAGAGGATATAGGAGTAGGTTGATATCACACTTTAACACTATAAAACAAAAGGAAGCAAATTCACCCAAAAGGAGTTGAAATCAGGAAGTAATCAAATTCAGTGCTAAAATCAACCAAGTGGAAACAAAGGAACAATACAAAAATAATCAAACAAACTGGGAGCTTGTTCTTTGAGACAATCAACAAGATAGACAAACCATTAGACAGAATGAATACAGAACACAAGAACAGTATCCAATTTAGTAAAACCAGAAATCAAAAGGGAGAAATAACAACAGAAATTTAGTAAATTTGAAATATCATCAGATCCTACTATACAAGGCTGTACTCAACAAAACTGAAAATTCTGGATAAAATTGACACTTATCTAGACAGATATCAGGTACCAAATTCAAATCAGGATCAGATAAACCCTGTAATTACTTCTACCACTGTGAAAAGCCGCCCTCATGGTCGCCATTATAATATGGTGCTGACAACACCATTGTCACCATTGCTCATGGTGAGTGCGCGCGGGTGTCAGAATATCTTTCCATTACCTGAGCCCTGCCTCTCCCATGGCGTCATCAGGCTGATAGTGGGCAGCCAATCCCATGGTGCACATCCCCAACCTTACTTCTAACCATACTTCGCAGCCAATATAAGGGAGGAGTTTTCTGCTTTCTAAGTCTCCTGTCCTGAAGCTGTTCATCTATATCTCGAGATGTATTACAGCTTTACTACAGAAAGATCTGAGTGTCCTAGATGCGTTCTTGCTGGCAAGATGGTTGCGTGGGTCATCTGGTGCCAGAAACCCAGGATCAACATTGCTGGCATTGAGGGGAACCCCTGAAGAAGGGATGGATTCAGAACTGCATGGAAAAGGTAAGTTCGGAGAAGTATGTCTGATCATGAACCTCTTATCCCTTTTGATTTCGGTCTTAATCTAGATGCAACTTAGGAAGGGGCAGTAGAAGCTCTTGTTTTGGTTGCCCTGGCCCTCATTCTGTTTCTTATTCTGTCCATAGAGGCTGGTGCTGAAATTTGAGGTAAATCGCGGCTGGTGCTGAAAAATGAGGTGTTGTCAGTCCAATGTAGATAGGTGGCAGCACTGAGGTATCTTCTAAGCTTTCCATAGATAAGGGAGCAAAGTGCTGTGTTTACTTTCACTTTGCAAAAGGAATACTATAAGTCGGGTGTAGATCAGCCGCAGGCACTCACTCTATCATGGGCTCCTCACAGTCAGTGATCACCACATTACAGTCAGTGCTAAAGCAACGTGACCTGCAGGTTGCCTCCCGTATGCTGCAGAACTTTGTTAAGGAGGTGGATCACATTTCTCCCTGGTATGCCTATTCGGGGTCTCTAACTGTAGCCTTATAGAATAAGCTAGGAAGGGACCTTGACCATTAGCATGAAGAGGAAGACATATGCCTGGGCACCAAGGCAATTTGGAAGCTGATAAAAAACTGTCTAGAGGATGAAACCTGCCGACCAGCCAATGTGGAGGGACAGGGAATACTAGAAGAGGTTCAGGACAGTATGTCAGAAACCTAACAGAATGAGAGAAAGGGAGCTGGAAAAAAGAAAGACACGTCACGAAAAAGGGCCCTCCCCAGGATTCAGAAAGAAGGGATGGAGAAAAGAGGGCAGTAAAACTGATCCCTCTACTAAGAAAAAGCCTCACATGTAATTCAACGTTACCTTGAAGCTTGGAGTGCTTGGGGACAACCCAAATTTCTTAGAACAGATAATGGACTGGCCTACACCTCTCAAAAATTTCAACAGTTCTGTCTCCAGATGAATGTATCTTATTTAACTGGTTTGCCATACAGGGACAAGGCATTGTGGAACATGCCCACCACACTCTTATAACCTACCTTATCAAACTAAAAGGGTGAGTCGATGAGGGCCTGCCCTTAACACTGAGAGTGGCCATCTCCATGATACTCTTTACTCTTAATTTTTTGAATATTGATGAACAAGGCCACACTGCGGCTGATCATCACTGTTCAGAACCAAACAGATCTAGAGAAATGATCAAATGGAAAGATATCTTAACCGGAAAATGGAGAGGCCCGGATCCTATTTTAATAAGATCCAGGGTAGTTATTTGTGTCTTTCCACAGGAAGAAGACAATCCTCTTTGCGTTCCGGGATGCCTCATCTAAAGGATCTCCCCTTCAGAAGATGTGGACAAAAGAGGGAATACTGAAACAAAGAAGGCTACTGACCCTTCTACTGGAGATCCTGGTTCCTAGTATATAGGGGAAATTGTGTTGGGGTATTATGTCCACCTTTCCTCTGCCCATGCCTGTCATGCACAGTGCACAAGTGTTTCCACATTTCTTTACTACTGATAGGGAGCTTCAACTTGCCTTTTTACCATTAGATGGGCAAATTCAGGCTCTGATGGAAAACAGAACTTTCCCCTCAAAAGTTGCATATGTAGCAGAGGATGGACTAGTAAGTCATCAATAGCAGGAGAGACACTTGTTCTTGTAAAGTTCCTATGACCAAGTTTTGGGAATGCCTGGGCCAGGAATTGGGAGTGGGTGTGTAGGAGAGCAGGGCGAGAGGGGAGAGGACTGGGATTTTTGCAGGGGAAAATAGTAAAGGGAATAACATTTGAAATGTAAAAAAAAAAAGAAAAAAGAAAATAAATAATAAAAAAAGAATGAAATAAATTATTCGTAGTATTCTTGAAATAAATTCAAGTTTTACAAACATATCATTGGAACAATATTCAGGTATTTTCCGTTGGCAAAATAATAACAAGTTATTTTTTATCAACATATTGTGACTACCGTGCCAAGAATAGTTATATATTAGTTGCTAAAACTCTGGTATAGGAATATATAGATATAGGTAAAATTTCAAATGAATTATACAAAATCTCTTAGAAAAGACTTCTTCCAATTCAGCTGACTAGGTAAAAGTCTAGTGAACTGCAGGACACGCAATTAATACCCAACCCTGAATATGCAATAACCTTCAGAAAGAGACTCCTCCGAAATATTTATGTCATCTTCTTCATCATCAAAGTCCAAAAGTAATAAGTAATCTCCTTTGGAATCACCATCATTTTCTTAACAGCCATTCTTCTCTTAAAAACTGTAATGTCTTCTTAGTTAAAAAAAATGGAAAACAAGGAAAAAAAATCTTAGTAATCTGAATCCAAAGGTATCATTTAAGTAGTTAAAAATATCAAAAATGAAATAATTATATGCACTTCCTCTTTCCAGTTCCTCCATGTGTCCCATTTATTATGTCCCTCTCCCTCACAACATTGTTTTAAAATCTTCTTTAACTTACTTCTATAAAAAACTCCTTTAGAACCAGAGTTAACAATATGTCAGATCCCAGTTTAAATAAGGGGAAAAAGGCCAGCCTTGAATATGTGAGACTTCTTAACTACCCAAAGACGATGAGGAAAATGTATTTGCATTTAATTTCTGAGTCATCTGATTCTTGTTCCTATTTCCCACAGATTCTTTTTAAACAAAACATTAGCAATTTTGTTTATCAGTGTGTCTCTGTCTTTAAATAAACTCACACTGCTATCAAGATAGATAATGAATATGGTAACTGTATATTCATTTGAGAAGACCCAAAGCTCCCTCTACAATAAACACCCAACAGCACCAGCACCCACACAGAAAGACCTTCTATTGGAGAAAGCAGGGATTTGGGGAAGACTTGGTTTTCAAATATCTGGATATTGTAAGTCCAAGGCCAGCCCAAACCAAGACAGCCTGAGCTACAAACGAAGAACCCATCCTACAGAAGGAAAACGGAGAGAAAAGGCTGATCTCCGTGGTGCAAGTCTTTAATAGAAATACTTGGGGAATGAGAGGGGAGGATCTGTGGTCAGAATCCATCTTAGAAGACTTATGAATCTTCTGCATTGTCTGCTCTTATTCTTTTCATTTATTCTTCCTATGCCACTCCCCTATCTGTAGTATCCATACAGTCTCTACCAAAGAAATACACACTAGAGAAGACAGTGAGGGTAGAGGAATGCTCAGTGTGTCTCTAATAGATTTTGGACTACACACAGGACAAGTGCCAATTTCAACCCTAAGGTCTCTTTCAGCACATAGGACAATCGCCAAGACTCCTCACCAATGGCACCCTGATCCCCTGACCCCCAGTCCTGCAGCCGGCTCTCTGATCCTCTCCCTAGGCCCCAAGCTTGTGTCCTCCAAGGGTTTTCAATCCTCTAAGCCCCTGTCCTGTTCAATCCTGTGCAATGAATATGATCCTCCTCCTTCATTTTACCCTCAGAAGCCATAGGAAATGCCGATCGGGAGGCTTTTCCTCACAGAGTGGCCTCCTGAGACTGAGATTTCCCACCAGTCACACATCTGTTAATAGTCCAATTACCCTGATCAGAGCTGGTTATCAGTAGCAGGTCATTCAAAAGTGAACACCTTGACAACTGAACCCTTCCTTGCTTGGCTGCTCAATGAAAAAAACAAAAACAAAACAAAAAACAAAAACAACAACAAAAAAAACAAAGCAAAACAAAACAAACAAACAAAAAAAAAACTAAGCAAAAAACAAAACAAAAACGAAAACAAAAAACAAAACAAAACAAAAAAAAATCAAAATCAAAACAGATAAAAACAAAACAAAAACAAAAAGAAAAACAAAAACAAAACAAAAAGAAAAAGAAAAACAAAACAAAACAAAAAGAAACAAACAATCAAACAAACAAACAAACAAAACGTTATCAGGAGAGACCCAGATGGAGTACTCTGAGGAGCCTTTGTGATGCCAGATGGAGAAAACAGGTCTCATCCAGGGATTTCACTGTTTGGCTGAATATACCCTGTGTATGCTGTCATGGGGTACCAGGCACCATTGATTGGAAGGGAGTTCTCAGGAGGTGGAAAAGAGCTACCATCTTTAAGACAAATGATTTCGAATTTCTAGGTTGAAAAGCATTTGCAGACTTGAAAAACATGTACAAATGTGTAACATATGAAAGCACTGGAAATGGCACTACTAATTTCAACTGTAATATTTTTTGTTATTTATTTATGTGCATAAAAATTAAAATGTGTGCACTTTTTCTGTATGTACATTCCCACAACAGAAGAGTCCATGCTGTCCTAATAGATCAGAAGAGAACATCCAGATTCACTACAATCCCTGGTAAACTCCCACCTCCACCTTCCTAGTACTGAGCTTGTTTACAATAGTGTGCTAGGATGTGCAGGCCCTCTCTCCCTCAATTATGTGCTAGGCTGCCCAGCCCCTTTTTCTCCCTTATGTGCTAGAGTGCTCATGCCTATTCTCTCACTTATGCCTCTATGGCCTACAGAGGCTGAAAGAGAGCAGTGATTCTCTAAAACTTTGGCTGTGAATAAATTGTAAGCCACTATGTGGGAGCATTGTGCCCGGTCCTCTTCATAGAAAAGGTGCTTTTTGTTTGTTTGTTTGTTTGTTTGTTTGTTTGTTTTATTATTTTTTGAGAGAGGGTTACTCTGTGTAGACCTGGCTGTCCAGGAACTCACTCTGTATACCAAGCTGGTCTCGGACTCCCAAATTCTTTGCCTCTGCCACCCAAGTGATGGGATTAAAGGCATAAACCACCACTGCCCAAACAGCAGTTGCTCTTATCAGCTAATTTTTCCATTTTTCAACTAATCTAGTGTGTACTTCATGTATCTTTACTGCATTTCTCCCATTTACTTTCAAGGTGGAGGGTGTTTCCACCGGAACAGGGATCCAAAGTGGGATCCGTGCCACCATGGCATGGGTGTTCTTTGTTACATCCCAACATTGAGAAATCCAACAAGAATCATTGGAACAGACTTCAAATGAATCACTTGAAAGAATATAAACAAGAAAGGGGAGTAAACACAGACTGGGGGAGATGTATAATTAATCTGGTTTACCAAAGTTTTATTGAACCCAGTGATCTCTACACTGATATTAGTATGTCCATAAGAGTCCTGGGAGGCATCATATATTCCCCAATGCTGAGCAAATCTTGAGATGCCAGTAAAAGAAGCCTTTACAACTGTTCCTCCCTGGATAAAATTCAAAGGATTTAGTTCTGTACAACTGCCATTGACTCCACAAAGCAACCACTTGTGAAAGGGATGCATTCTAAAGTCCTGTATGGCAAATCTCTTTTTCATAACAAATTCCTTCTCTGGGTCATCTGTCATGTTGGAAGAAAAGGAAAAAGTTTTACTCTGATCTGCCCAACAAATGATGGAGGATCGACAATCAGATCAAGACAGGATCAGCCTTTCATCTTCCAAGATACAATGAGGGGCTATTTTTGTTTGGTGGGGATGTTCTTTTTCTGAAAAGTTAGGTTGTAGAATTGTACCATTAACCCAAATTGCCTCTTGCCAAAAGGTCCGATTTATAAAGGTTATATATACATTGGAAGTATCTTGGGTTGTGCTCACCCAACCTGCTCGGTGCTCATTAAACTTCCCTAAAGCTCGGGCTGGGAGGTTGATACAATTTCTGGTCCATTAATTTGAAAACATAAAGACCCCTGTTCTAGTAAGGAGTGATTTTCTCCTAATGGTGCTCGAGTGGGATCATAGGTTAAATATGGCAAATCCACTGTTTTATTAGTAGTAAAGAATTTTGGAAAAAGTATAGCATCATGACGAACTGACATTGGTTTAGGGAAAGTCAAGAGAATAGCCCATCTCTGTTATACTAGAAAACTGATACAAGTTCAGCATTGTCAGGATCAGGAACAGTCCTGGGGAGGTCAGCATCTTCTGCACCATCCTTGATGAATATCCTGCGGGTGAGTCGTTCCAGCAGCCAAAATGGGTTGTCTTCACTCTGTGGAAAAACACAAACAGCTCCCCAGGATCTGATTAAGATAGGATCTGGGCCTTTCCACAGACCAGTTAAAACATCCTTCTGTTTGACCATTTCTTTTGGTCTATCAGGGTCTGAGTTATGTCGCTCAGCTGCAGAACATCCCTGCTCGTCGTGATTCAAAAAATTAAGTGTAAAGAGTGACATAGATACCAATACTCTTGGCACTGAGGACAGAGTCTCATCAACTCTCCCTTTTTGTTTTATAAGATAAGACTTGAGTGTGTGGTGGTCACATTCCACAATGCCTTGTCCTTGAGGTTTATAAGGAAGGCCAGTCAAGTGACTGACATCCATTTGATGACAAAATTGTTGAAATTTAGTAGAAGTATATGCTGCCCCGTTATCCATTTTAAGAATTGTGGGCTTGCCCAAAGCACTCCACTCTTCTAGGCAGTGCTGTATAACATGAGAGGCTTTTTCCCCTGTTAAAGGTATGGCAAACATTACACCATTGCAGGTGTCAATGGAAATATGTAAATACTGATTTATAATGGCGATTGCACGTGGCACGCAAGCTCTTCTCAGCAATTGCTTGTGGCACGCACGCGATTTCTTGGGACATGGCACTACACAGCTGTCTATATAAAAATGAAAATGTAATTAAGGATAAAAGTGATACAGGAGAAATGGGGAACAATTCAAGGAGGAGAAGATAGGGATGGATTTGCTAAAACTCATTTATATGTATGCAGAATGTTTTTACCCAACAAATTTAAAACAAAGTAAGTAAGTAAGTATGTAAGCAAATAAATAAAAAAAAATATATTTGTATGCACATGCATATCCGATAGGCGTGTGTGTGTGTGTGTGTGTGTGTGTGTGTGTGCATATAAGGGTGTAGGTATGTAGCACCTGTGACTAGAGGAATGCAATCATGCACTATCTTTCTTTATGTTCTATGATGCAGTGTGTTGATTAGAATATCTTTTGACCATGGGATGTGGCACTATTATGATCTTTAAGTGGCACTATTATTATCTTTAAGTGCTCCTTAGCCATTTTAGACTCTTTTGACTTGACATCTCTATTTAGATATATACCCCATATTTGATTGGTTTATTTCGTTTCTTGAGTTCTTTATATATTTTGGATATTAGCCGTTTATTGGATGTGAGGTTAGTTAAGATTTTTTTCTCCAGTCTGTAGGTTGATGATTAGTCTCATTGCCTATATGCTTTGCTTACAGAAGCTTTCCAGTTTCATGAGGTCACATTTATGAATTGTTGATCTTAGAGCATGAATCACAGGAGAGGTTTTTAGGACATTTCCCTCTCTGTGTCAATGAGTTCATCTTCTATTAGATTCAGTGTATCTTATTTTATGTTGATAATCGTGTTCAACTTGAAACTGAGCTTTGTGCAAGGTGATCAATATGGATTTTTTTTCAACATACAGACTGCAAATTAGAACCGCACAATTTATTGAAAATCCTTTCTTTATTCCATCGTATATATATATATATATATATATATATATATATATATATATATATATATATATATATATATATATATATATATATATATATATATATATATATATATATATATATATATATATATATATATATATATATATATATATATATATATATATATATATATATATATATATATATATATATATATATATATATATATATATATATATATATATTTTGCTTCTTTGTCAAATATCAAGTATCCATAAATGTGTGGTTTTCTTTCTGGTTATTCTGTTCTAGTCCACTGATCCATCTGTCAGTCTCTATATCAATACCATGTAGTTTTTTTTTTGTTTTGTTTTGTTTTGTTTTGTTTTGTTTTGTTTTGTTTTAATCACTTTTGCTCTATAGTAGAGTTTGAGGGCCAGGATTGCTCTGAGGCAGGATAACAGTGGAGTCACAGAGTAGAACCCTGGCAATGGCTTTAAAATCTAAGTGTCCCAGGGCTTTCTAGCTCTCTCATTGTACTTAAATGCTGATGATAACTTCTAAAAAGTACTTTGTCTTTCTGAGGGTAGGCTGGCTTAGGTGATTAACACCTGTAGCCTAACAGAGGAGGATTAAGGAAAGCAGACTTTTTTCTAGCTCAGCAGGAATTACTGGGCTCTAATTTTGAGCTTACTAGCCAGATGTCACTGGAAGAGAAGGAATTTAGAGAAGTGATTATAGAAGTTATTACTAAGTTATAAAAAATTTCCTATGAAAGTTATATAAGGGCAAAGCAGAAAGATCCTAAGTGCGGAAAGGGAAAAATTCTTCTAAGTGGGGAAAAGGAAAAAAAAAAAAAGTCTAAGTGGAGAAAAGAAAAAACAAAAACTTCTCTCTTGATTTTCCTCGTCTCTTTGTCCTCAGCACTTATACATATTTCAGAATACATGACCACATGCTACAAAGTTCATCAACTGTCTCAGATCAACAAGTTCACTGAAGGTATCAAACAATAACTAAGATATTAGTGAAGTTTTGTATAGGTAAACCCAATCAATATTTTATCTTTTACCCTAGAACCTATAATAAATCTTTAGTTCCCTTCTGATGACCTTTGGTTAATTGTTATACAACCTCTTGGAATGTGCTCTGAGTAGGAGAAAGTCTGGTTACTATCTAAGAGCAATTATCCAGTGACACTTGGAAAACTGGCAGTTCTCATTGTAGTTTTGACTATCAGAAAATGACCTAATAGCCCTTTTAGTTTGGGGAGAATTTTATTGAGTATTTTTGCATTGATATACATAAGAGAAGTTGGTCTGAAGTTGCCTTAATCTGGAATCAATTCACCATTAAAAACAAATAGACTAACAGACTGACTATATAAACACTACACAATATTTTGCTGCATAAAAGAAACCCACCTCAGGGACAAAACCAGATACTACCTCATAGTAAAAGGCTGGAAAAAAAATTTCCAAGCAAATGGTCTGAAGAAATAAGCTGGAGTAGCCATTCTAATATAGAATAAAATCAATTTCCAACCCAAAGTTATCAAAAAAGACAAGAAGGGACAGTTAAGGCTCATGAAAGGTAAACTCTTCCAAGATGAACCCTCAATTCTGAATATCTATACTCCAAATGCACAGGCATCCACTTTCATTAAAGAAACTTTAGTAAAACTCAAATCACTCATTGCACTGCACACCATAATAGTGGGAGACTTCAACAACCCGCTCCTATCAATAGAAAGATCCTGGAAATAGAAACTAAACAGAGACACATTGAAGATAACAGAATTTATGAAACAAATGGATTTGATAGATATCTACAGAACATTTTACCCTAAAACAAAAGGTTATAACTTCCTCTTAGCACCTCCTGGTCCCTTCTCCACAATAGACCACAATCAGTCATAAAACAGGACTCAACAAAAATATTGAAAGTATCCCATACACCCTATCACATCACCATGGACGAAGGCTGATCTTCAATAACAACATAAATAAGAGAAAGCCAACATTCACGTGAAAGCTGAACAACCCTCTACTCAATGATAACTTGGTCAAGGAAGATATAAAGAAGAAATTAAACACTTTTTAGAGTTTAATGAAAATGAAGGGACAATATACCCAAACTTATGGGACACAATGAATGTAGTCCCACAAAGAAAACCAAAAGCTCTGAGTGCGACCAAAAAAAATCCAGAGAGAGCACACACTAAGAGCTTGACAGCACACCTAAAAGCTCTAGAGCAAAAGGAGGCAAATTTACAAGGGTGAGTAGATAGCAGAAAATCATCAAACTCAGGGCTTGAATCAAACAAGTGGGCACAAAAAGAACTATTCAAAGTATCAAACAATCCAGGAGCCTGTTCTTTGAAAATAGTATCAAGATAGATAAACCCTTAGAATGATGAACTGGAGTGCACAGGGATAGTATGCTAATTAACAAAATCATAAATGAAAAGGGAGACATAAGACCAGAACCTGAGGAAATCCTAGGCATCATCACATCCTACTACAAAAGGCTATACTAAACAAAACTGGAAAACTTGGACAAAATGGACAATTTTCTAGACAGAAATCAAGTACCAAAGTTAAATACAGATCAGAATAAAGATCTAAACAGCCCCATATCCCCTAAAGAATTAGAAGCAGTCACTAATACTCTCCCAACCAAATAATGCCCAGGAACACCCACATGAGTTTAGTGTAGAGTTCTATCAGACCTTCAAAAAAGAACTAATTCCAACTGTTCTCAGACTATTTCACAAAATAGAAAGAGAACGTACTCTATTCAATTCATTCTATAGAAGCCTCAATTACTCTGATAACTAAACCATATAAAGTCCCAACAAAATAGAGGACTTCAGACCAATTTCCCTTCTGAATACCGATGCAAAAAATATTCAATAAAGTCCATGCAAACTGAATCCAAGAACATATCACAAAGATCATCAATAATGATCAAGTAGGCTTCATCCCAGGGATGCAGGGATGCTTTAATATAAGGAAACACATCAACATAATCCACTATATATAAGCAAACTCAAAAACAAAAACCACATGATCATCTCCTTAGATGCTGAGAAATCATTTAAGGAAATCCAACACCCATTCATGATAAAAGTCATGGAAAGACCAGGAATTCAAGGCCCATACTTAAACATAATAAAAGCAGTATATAGCAAAACAGTACACAACATCAAACTAAATGGAGAGAAACTAAAACCAATCCCACTAAAATCAGGGACTAGACAAGGCTGCCCACTTTCTTCCTATCTATTCAATATAGCACTTGAAATCCTAGCCAGAGCAATTGGACAACAGAAGTAGATCAAGGGACACCATGGTCCCTGGCCCGGGGGATTCTTCGGACACCCGCAAGGACCCATACAGGATACTCCATGGGATCCTAAGCCCTCTGGTGAGTGGAACACAGCGCCTGGTCCAATCCAATCGCGCAGGACCCTAGACTGCACATTATTATTATGCATATCAGATAGGCATGTGTGTGTGTGTTTGTGTGTGTATGTGTGTGTTTGTGTGTGCATATAAGCATGTAGGTATGTAGCACTTGTGACCAGAGGAATGCAATCATGCAGTATCTTTCTTTATGTCTCTCTGCCATTTTCCTATGATGCAGTGTGTTTATTAGAATATCTTTTGCCCATGGGATGTGGCACTATTGCAAGGTGATGGCTTGTTTGAGGAAGTGTATCATTGTGTAGGCTTGCTTTTATGTAGTGCACAATGTCTGCCCAGTGACGAAAATCGATCCTCTTCCTTGCTACCTGTGGCCACAAGCTTCCTCCTGGTTGCCTTCAGTCTAAGATATAGACCAATTAGTTCCTTCCTCAGTACCTCCTCTACCTGGATGCTGCCATGCTTCCTACCAATATAATAATGTACTGACTCTATAAGAGTTTCCTGAGTCATGATATCTCTTCACATCAATGAAACCCTATTGAACATGGGCAGTATGTTAGCCTGAATTTTAATGCTTACAAGATAATTGCAACCAGCATGGAAGCACAAAGTAAAGATGATGAATGAGTCTCTGTATTTTTTGAACTTTTGAATTTTTGAATGAATGTGGGGATTGGGAAAATTAGAAAGTTATGGGAAGGAGAAAGAGAGGATGCAAAGACCTTTTGGGCTCCTGCCACTTGCTTTTGCATTCAATATTTCTATTTTAAAACAACACCAACAACTAAAACAACCAATGACAAGGCATCCATACAACAGATTCACAGAGAAGACACCAAAGGGCATTACATTCTTGTAAATCATTTTCCAGCTAATGTCTGGTGTATTGAGCCTAAAGATTTTACTGTCAAACCCTGATGATTAATCACTAGATTGGATCCCCTAACACAATGATGAATGACACTGTGGTCAAAAGGACAGTTAACATGTATAAATACATCGTTTTTCACACTGTCAGTTTGAATTGTTACTATATATCCCAGTTTTTTTTTTTTTTTTTTTTTGCATTTTATCTCCATTACTGTGTTGTTTTCAGCCCTCACTTGCTACATAGAAAATGGATTCTTTTACACTATATTTTATTTAGGGTGCACAATGGAACCTAAAGACTAATTCAGTCCATTTCAAGTAGAGCTCTCTGTTCTCTTTACAAAATTGCAATTAAATAGTTTTCAAAAATATTTTGCTCTTGTGTGGCTAAGTTTAATTAAGATTGGGGGGGGTTATATCTCCCACATTCTCAGTTGTCTCAAACTGGGAAAACTGTCTAGAAATGTTGTGGAATCTTTGTGACTGTGCCCTAGCAGAAGTAGATCACTGGGACAAGATGGAGGGAGCTGGGTGTTTCTGAACTAAATCTTGGCTTCTAAATCCAACCAAATGTGAGAAGGGCCCATTCAGGCTCTCAATGCCACAGATCAACTTGTTGTTTCCTCCAATGCTGTCCTTATCATGACAGTCTGTCCCCGGTAACTGTTTGCCATATACATCTCTTCTTTTTTTTTTTCTTTTTCATTTTTATTATAAATTTAGCTCATTTACATTTCCAATGCTATACCAAAAGTCCCCCATAGCCACCCACCCCCAATCCCTTATACACCCACTCCCCCTTTTTGGCCCTGGCGTTTCCCTGTACTGGGGCATATAAAGTTTGCATGTCCAATGAGCCTCTCTTACCAGTGATGGCCGACTAGGCCATCTTTTGATACATATGCAGATAGAGTCAAGAGCTCCGGGGAACTGTTGAGTTCATAATGTTGTTCCACCTATAGGGTTGCAGATCCCTTTAGCTCCTTGGGTACTTTCTCTAGCTCCTACATTGGGAGCCCTGTGATCCATCCATTAGCTGACTGTGGGCATCCTCTTCAGTGTTTGCTAGGCCCCGGCATAGTCTCACAAGTCACAGGTACATCTGGGTCCTTTCAATAAAATCTTGCTAGTGTACGCAATGGTGTCAAAGTTTGGATGCTGATTATGGGGTGGATCCCTGGATATGGCAGTCTCTACATGGTCCATCCTTTTATCTCAGCTCTAAACTTTGTTTCTGTAACTCCTTCCAAGGGAGTTTTGTTCCCACATCTAAGGAGGGGCATAGTGTCCACATTTCAGTCCTCATTTTTCTTGAGCTTCATGTGTTTAGAAAATTGTATCTTATATCTTAGGTATCCTAGGTTTTGGGTTAATATCCACTTATCAGTGAGTACATATTGTGTGAGTTACTTTGTGAATGTGTTACCTCACTCAGGATGATGCATTCCAGGTCCATCCATTTGGCTAGGAATTTCATAAATTCATTCTTTTTAATAGCTGAGTAGTACTCCATTGTGTAGATGTACCATATTTTCTGTATCCATTTCTCTGTTGAGGGGCATCTGGGTTCTTTCCAGCCCTGGCTATTATAAATAAGGATGCTATGAACATAGTGGAGCATGTGTCCTTCTTACCAGTTGGGGTATCTTCTGGATATATGCCCAGGAGATGTATTGCTGGATCCTCCGGTATTACTATGTACAATTTTCTGATGAACTGCCAGACTGATTTCCAGAGTGGTTGTATAAGCCTGCCATCCCACCAACAATGGAGGAGTGTTCCTCTTTCTCCACATCCACGCCAGCATCTGCTGTCACCTGAATTTTTGATCTTAGCCATTCTGACTGGTGTGAGGTGGAATCTCAGGGTTGTTTTGATTTGCAATTCTCTGATGATTAAGGATGTTGGACATTTTTTTTTTCAGGTGCTTCTCTGTCATTCGGTATTCCTCAGGTGAGAATTCTTTGTTCAGTTCTGAGCCACATTTTTGTATGGGGGTTATTTGATTTTCTGAAGTTCACCTTGAGTTCTTTATATATGTTGCATATTAGTACCCTATCTGATTTAGGATAGGTAAAGATCCTTTCCCGATCTGTTGGTGGTCTTTTTGTTTTATTGATGGTGTCTTTTGCCTTGCATAAACTTTGGAGTTTCATTAGGTCCCATTTGTCAATTCTCGATCTTACAGCACAAGCCATTTCTGTTCTGTTTAGGAATTTTTCCCCTGTGCCCATATCTTCAAGGCTTTTCCCCCCTTTCTCCTCTATAAATTTCAGTGCCTCTGGTTTTATGTGAAGTTCCTTGATCCACTTAGATTTGACCATATTACAAGGAGATAAGCATGGATCGATTCGCATTCTTCTACATGATTACAACTAGTTGTGCCAGCACCAATTGTTGAAAATGCTGTCTTTCTTCCACTGCAAGGTTTTAGCTCCCTTGTCGAATATCAAGTGACCATAGGTGTGTGGGTTCATTTCTGGGTCTTCAATTCTGTTCCATTGGTCTACGTGTCTGTCTCTATACCAGTACCATGCAGTTTTTATCACAATTGCTCTGTAGTAAAGCTTAGGTTAGGCATGGTGATTCCACCAGATGTTCTGTTATCCTTGAGAAGAGTTTTTACAATCCTAGGATTTTTTGTTATTCCAGATGAATTTGCAAATTTCTCCTTCTAATCCGTTGAAGAATTGAGTTGGAATTTTGATGGGGATTGCATTGAATCTGTAGATTGCTTTTGGCAAGATAGCCATTTTTACAATGTTGATCCTGCCAATCCATGAGCATGGGAAATCTTTCCATCTTCTGAGATCTTCTTTTCTTTCTTTCTTCAGAGACTTGAAGTTTTTATCATACAGATCATTCACTTTCTTAGTTAGAGTCACGCCGAGATATTTTATATTATTTGTGACTATAGAGAAGGGTGTTGTTTCCCTAACTTCTTTCTCAGCCTATTTATTCTTTGTGTAGAGAAAGGCCATTGACTGGATTGAGTTAATTTTATATCCAGCTACTTCACCGAAGCTGTTTATCAGGTTTAGGTGTTCTCTGGTGGAATTTTTAGTGTCACTTATATATACTATAATATCATCTGGAAAAAGTGATATTTTGACTTCCTCTTTTCCAATTTGTATCCCCTTGATCTCCTTTTGTTGTCGAATTTTTCTGCCTAATACTTCAAGTACTATGTTGAAAAGGTAGGGAGAAAGTGGGCAGCCTTGTCTAGTCCCTGATTTTAGTAGGATTGCTTCCAGCTTCTCTCCATTTACTTTGATGTTGGCTACTGGTTTGCTGTAGATTGCTTTTATCATGTTTAGGTATGGGCCTTGAATTCCTGATCTTTCCAAGACTTTTATCATGAATGGGTGTTGGATATTGCCAAATGCTTTTTCTGCATCTAATGAGATGATCATGTGGTTTTTGTCTTTGAGTTTGTTTATATAATGGATTACATTGATGGATTTTCGTATATTAAACCATCCGTGCATCCCTGGAATAAAACCTACTTGGTCAGGATGGATGAGTGCTTTAATGTGTTCTTGGATTCGGTTAGCGAGAATTTTATTGAGGATTTTTGCATCGATATTCATAAGAGAAATTGGTCTGAAGTTCTCTATCTTTGTTGGATCTTTCTGTGGTTTAGGTATCAGAGTAATAGTGGCTTCATAAAATGAGTTGGGTAGAGTAACTTCTACTTCTATTTTGTGAAATAGTTTGTGCAGAACTGGAATTAGATCTTCTTTGAAGGTCTGATAGAACTCTGCACTAAACCCATCTGGTCCTGGGCTTTTTTTGGCTGGGAGACTATTAATAACTGCTTCTATTTCTTTAGGGGATATGGGACTGTTTAGATGGTCAACATGATCCTGATTCAATTTTGGTACCTGGTATCTGACCAGAAATTTGTCCATTTCGTCCAGGTTTTCCAGTTTTTTTGAGTATAGCCTTTTGTAGAAGGATCTGATGGTGTTTTGGATTTCTTCAGGATCTGTTGTTATGTCTCCCTTTTCATTTCTGATTTTGTTAATTAGGATTTTGTTCCTGTGCCCTCTAGTGAGTCTAGAAAAGGTTTATCTATCTTGTTGATTTTCTCAAAGAACCAACTCCTCGTTTGGTTAATTCTTTGAATAGTTCTTCTTGATTCCACTTGGTTGATTTCACCCCTGAGTTTGATTATTTCCTGCCATCTACTCCTCTTGGGTGAATTTGCTTCCTTTTTTTCTAGAGCTTTTAGATGTGTTGTCAACCTGCTCGTATGTGCTCTCTCCCGTTTCTTCTTGGAGGCACTCAGAGCTATGTGTTTCCCTCTTAGAAATGCTTTCATTTTGTCCCATAGGTTTGGGTACGTTGTGGCTTCATTTTCATTAAACTCTAAAAAGTCTTTAATTTCTTTCTTTATTCCTTCCTTGACCAAGATATCATTGAGAAGAATGTTGTTCAGTTTCCACGTGAATGTTGGCTTTCTATAATTTATTTTGTTATTGAAGATCAGCCTTAGTCCTTGTTAGTCTGATAGGATGCATGGGACAATTTCAATATTTTTGTATGTGTTGAGGCTTGTTTTGTGACTAATTATGTGGTCAAATTTGGAGAAGATACCATGAGGTGCTGAGAAGAAGGTATATCCTTTTGTTTTAGGATAAAATGTTCTGTAGATATCTGTCAGGTCTACTTGTTCCATAACTTCTGTTAGTTTCACTGTGTCCCTGTTTAGTTTCTGTTTCCACGATCTGTCCATTGATGAAAGTGGTGTGTTGAAGTCTCCCACTATTATTGTGTGAGGTGCAATGTGTGCTTTGAGCTTTACTAAAGTGTCTTTAATGAATGTGGCTGCCCTTGAATTTGGAGCGTAGATATTCAGAATTGAGAGTTCCTCTTGGAGGATTTTTACCTTTGATGAGTATGAAGTCTCCCTCTTTGTCTTTTTTGATAACTTTGGGTTGGAAGTCGATTTTATCTGATATTAGAATGGCTACTCCAGCTTGTTTCTTCAGACTATTTGCTTGGAAAATTGTTTTCCAAGCAAATTTGATTTTATAGGGTGTAGTTTATTTGACTAGTGGCTCTGAGTCAATAAGACAAAAAGACCACCAACAGATTGGGAAAGGATCTTTACCTATCCCAAATCGGACAGGGGACTAATATCCAATATATATAAAGAACTCAAGAAGGTAGACTCCATTAAATCAAATAACCCCATTAAAATATAGGCCTCAGAACTGAACAAAGATTTCTCCCCCGAGGAATACCGAATGGCAAAGAAGCACCTGAAAAAATGTTCAACATCTTTAATCATCAGGGAAATGCAAATCAAAAGTCTTATTTTCATATTTTCATTATTTACAGACCATTGTGTGTTATAAATAAAAATCTAGAGGAGGAAAGATGTTTAGAGTCACTGACACACACACTTAACTGAGGTTTCCTTTGCACAGGAAGAAGATATACCCATCCTCTATATCTGGAGAGTTTCTCTAGGACCCTAATGATATAAAAGTCTTCAAGTATCTAGGCTAAAACAACATTGCTTTTGCCTATATTTATGCAAAGTAACCTCTTTTATACAGTAATCATATTGATGTGTGTATGCATACCGAAATATACAGGTAAGTGCAGAGGATTGGGAAGGGTATACTGTTTTCTGTTACTTCAGTCCCTAATTTTCCCCTCGTGATAGGGTTTCTTGCTGAACTAGGAGTGAGGCTGACATTCAGTCATCCTTCTGTCTCTTCCACTCCCATTCCTAAGCACCAGTGTTGCAGGTGAAAGTTTGACCAAACACTTGGCTTTAACCCTGGGCCATCTCCCCAGATTCTTCTTTATTTTAAATAACCTATGGATTACTTTTGCTCTCAATGTAATGAAACTGCTGTATAAGAAGTTGTTATTTAGAAGATGGCAATATAATTGTCTGTATGTGTTCAGTACACACATGGTATATTAAGAACTACTTTCCTTAATACCTTGAGAATTGCATACAAATATTTTGATGTAATTTACTTTCCAATCCTTTTAGTAACTCCTCCCAGAACAAAATACGGCCCATTCCCACCTAACTCCTCCTGCCAACTTCATATCTTATCTTCTCTCTTTTGTTACAACCCATTCAAAATCATTTGTGTTTCCCATAAACTCTTGGACATCTGGCTTCCACTAGAGCATGGCCAATCTATCACCTTCAAAGGCAATACCTTTAATGAAAACTGACTGTTCATCCCTCATCAACTGTCTATACCTTATTAGATAGTGATGAGGGATAGTGAGCCCTCCCCATTCAGTGATGGAACACAGAATGGCCTGATTTTGTGCAGAAAGAAACAGTTTTATAATTTTTTAATGTCTTTTTAGAGTTCTTGTGTTTTCTTATTTATAGAATTTTATGGTTTTAAAAATATTTATTAAGAATTAAAAAAATAGCTTTTTGGGTCATTTAGTGTTTGTTTAATAATTTTTTGGTTTTTTAGGGTTTTAGGTTTTGCTTTATTGTTTTAGTTTTTTTTTTTATTAAGGTAAAGTGATTGTTACTTTCTATTAGTTTTATTCTTAGAGGTGGAAGCATGTGTTTGTGGATTTGTTGTAAGATTACTTTCTTGTTTCTTCTATGGTGTAGTTTCACTCTTTGTGTTGTTGTTTTTCACCTATTATTCTTTGTAGGGGTGGATTTAAGGAAAGATTATGTGTAAAATTGGCTTTGTCGTGGAATATATTGTTTTCTCCGTCTATGGTGATTGAGAGTATTGTTAGGTATAGGAGCCTAGGCTAGCATTCATGTTCTCTAGAGGTGGAATAGATGCTGGTATTAATATCTTTTTATGAAAATACATCCATGAGTTGAGAGAGGAGGACTTCCACTGGCCTTTGTACCCTAGTGCCATGTTCTAAGTGCTGCTAGTGAATGGGGAACTAAGTGACACCCCAGTGACAACAGAAAACACCTCTTTCAGAATCATACCTAAGAATGTCAGGCAGAGTTTATTTTGGCTGACTCATGGTAACCAGATCTTATATAGAGAGGGTGGGACTCATGTATCACTTCAGAAAATGCTTTTAAGCTTAGTCTTATATATTTTACAGAGAAGGAAAAGAGAGAAATAACTTCATGAAGGATAACACCCAAGAAAGCAAATGATCAAGGCAGCTTTACAGCAACACACAAATCTGTCCAACACTAGTGTTTACTAGTGGTCTGTTGGTGTTAAATAGCCAAGGAGGCTACTGGACCATAGAGGGGCTGGAGAAAGTCAGATTGCTTTTTGTTATTGTTTTATTTTATTTTAACATTTCCCTTTTGAATTCAGCCAGTCTCATTTTAGATTTTTCCTGCTGCTAAGACCACTAGTGTTCTCTGGTACATTCAACCTTACTGATCTCCAGGCGACTAGACTTGTCAGGGTCAGAGTGGAAACTGGATATTTTACAACCAATTATCTGGGCCACTTGCCTACCGCTGGTCACCTCAGTTTCTCTACCTAAATTCCTTACTGATAATTTCCTCAGCATGCAGCCTGCCATGATTCACAGACAGGTACAACAACTGCTTCTGCCTCAGTATTAAATTCAAGTCCTTTCTCTTCTTCAGGAATGTTAATATTTGACGATATACAAATGCATTTATCTGAGAAAGAATGGGCTATGCTAACCCATCGAAGAAGACACTCTACAGTGTTGTAATGCTGGTCATCTACAAGCTCACCACCTGTCTAGGTTAACTGATTAACTATAACTCATTTCCTTTGTGTATACATTGTGTAACCTGGACTGTAATGGTGAAAAATACACCCTGGGAGATATTACCTTTTGGGTTATAATTGATTTAGATTGCTTCTTCACTGTTGAAGCAGGAACTGCTACAGAAAAAAAAATTTCTATGTTATTTTTTTTTGGGTTATTTGTTTTCTTTGTTTTTTAAAGATACAATTTCTCTGCATAACCCTGGCTGTCTTCAAGATCAATCTGTACAGCAGGTTTACCACAAACTCACCTGCCTTTGTCTCCCAAGTTCTGGGTTTAAAACATGCACCACCATCATCCAGCTCAGTGTGAAAGTTCTTAATTTTAGTGAGGATCAATTATTTCTCTTAGAATGAATATTTCTTCCATGAAATCTAGAACTCTTAACTCTATTAATCATACATATACTCCAATTTTCCTAAATCTTTTATTTTGTTCTTACATTAAGTCCATGCCCTTGTGAATTATTTTACATACAGTATGAACTTGAGATTGAGTGTGAGGCTTACTCTTTTACCTATTATGTGTCACTGCTCTCGGGTGAAACAAAACATACAGCACAAATTACATATATGCATAATGTTATAAAACTATGGTGTATATATTATATATAATTTATTTTATATGTAATATGTTTTATCATTTATAATATTTTGTTATATAATATACTTTAAATGTAGTTTAAATAGACTTTAAAGTGAATTACAGGGTGTGATCCAACAATAGCTGTCTACCAACTGATATTCTAAGAACATAATAGTTATTCAGTCAATGAGGTGGATTGTCTCAGGTAGTCTCCAGTGTATTATGGAATACTGAAAATGGCCTGTATTGACAGTGAAGGAATGGGCTTCCCAATGAGGGCAAACAGGCAAAGAAAACAAACTTTCTTCTTCCACGTCTTTCATATAGGTTGCAGAACATTTATATAAGTGTGTGCCAGGTTTAAGGTGACTTTTCCCACTTGAAAGATTCAGATTCAAAATGGAGCTTGCCATTTCAAAGTATTAAGAAAAAAAATCCTTTAACGTCTTGCTCAGTCAGTTGGATTTTAATTAATTCTTGATGCAGTAAAGTTCAAAACCAAGAACACTCATCACATTGTCCAATTGGCTCCCCATAATTTATTGACATTTATAGCCTTCCTTCATTGAATTGCTTGTGTATTTTGTTGAAAGTTACTTTGCAATTTGTATACATATGTCCAGACTGAGCTGTTTGACTTTTTGTTGTTATTATTTAACTCTTAAACAATTATAGATAAGCCCTCATATCTATTACACAATATTTTTTCTACTTTATTCATTCTTGTTATTCTTTGCATTGTGAAGAAAGAGATGGCTCAATTCTTGAACAGTACATGTAAAACTTCCCGTTCTGTTTATAGCACCAAATATAGTTTAACAAAAAAACTGTCTAATGCCAGGCAGTGAGGGAACAGGTCTTCAATCTCAGCATTTGGGGGTTGGGGGCATAGGCAGGCGAATTTCTGAGTTTGAGGCCACCATGATCTACAGAGTGAGTTTTGGGAAAGCCAGGGGTAAACAAACAAACTTTGTCTAGAAAACAAAACAAACAAAAAAAAAAAGATCAAAAAAAACAAGAATAAAAACTTACTTGTATCTCTAGGTCTTCCGGTCTCTTTAGACCCTGAATACATATCACACACACACACACACACACACACACACACACACACACACACACACACACACACACACACACACACACACACACACATGCACCCTCACACGCAGAAAAACACCGTTCAGATTTTAAAATACATTATCTGACTCACTAAGAAATAAAACTACATCAGTGTTCCTGGTGCCAGAAACCTTTAATCATAATACAAATTTAGTTGAACATCAATGATTTTATACAGGAGAGAATCCTGTTTAACTGTATTGAATGTGGGAGGCCATTCCTTCAGAAATGTCACCTCATTAAGCACCAGCTGACCCACATTGCTGACCATCCCTATACATGTAACCTGTGTGAGAAAATGTTTAACAGACAATCAAGGCTTCTAAGACACCAGAACGTGTCAGAAAACAAGATTAAAAACTTACTTGTATCTCTAGGTCTTCTGGTCTCTTTGGACCCTGAATACATATCACACACACACACACACACACACACACACACACACACACACACACACATGCACCCTCACTTAGTCAAAAAACTCAGACAGAATTTCCAAGCTAAGGAAAATTAGCATATTGCAGGGACAGAATGTAAAGAATGTTTAAAATCTAGAAAATTTGGCAGAGTTATGTTTCATATAAAAAAAAAGATAAAATAGAATAATAAGTTGCTTCCCACTGTCTTTCATTTTCTGTGTTATCCACACAATTTTTTTTGTATTAGGAATAAAAGAAATGAGTATTTGTTTGACATTTGTATCCAACCTATGTTTTTGTTTGACATCTGTGTCCATAGCAATGTTTTCTTAGACACTATCCTCTGGTTTCAGGTACCATGGACTATGATTTAATTCTTCACTTTTCTCAGAAGAGATGTAAAATGCTATTAGGGCCCTTGAAGTCAGAAAGAATTAATATTCATGCCATAGATTCAGTGGCTATAATGTTGACTGTCATACAATACCAAAACAAAGATTCAGGTAAATTTATGAACAAGAACACAAGACTGTGTCTTCCTTCAGTGTTACCATGGTAGTTGTCACTTCAGTCTCTCCCTTGACATTGTCTATTTTCATGGAAGCTTGGGGAACACAAGAAGACCTGAAAGCCAACACAAACCTAAGAAACTTGTAAGCATTTGACGTCCACTTACAGATCTCACTGTCCATACTAGTTATCCATCTCTGTGGAAGTAAAAGAGAGCAGTAAAGTGACTTTGATTATTTTGGCTTTTATTACACACACTGGAATTTTTAAATGATTGCATACCACTCCTGTGCGTAAAGGGATGTACAATTTGTGATTTCTTAATTTTAAATGAGTATAGCAGTTTTCTCTATAGAAAAGTTTGAGCATTAATTTATTGATAAGGTCAGTGCATGGGAGCTTCTGTACCCTCTCCAACATGGTATGCATCTGATACTCGAGGGTCTCATCCACTAGTAGTCTGGCAGAGAAACACATGTGGCTTATACATTTGGTCCCAATTAGAAGCAGGGTAGATTGAATCCCAGGTTTATGTAGAAATAACAACTGCGTGGTCAGGAGGATACTTCTTAAGATGGCCATGTAGTCAGAGAAGTGAATCCTGGCTTGTGAGTTCATGAAAGACAAATTATATTTTGCTAGCTACTTTAAGCAACATAGTAGGTTCACACACCAAGACACACAGACACAGACACAAACACCAATACAAATTCACTGTAGGATCTCAGATAATAAAATTCTCCTTAATAATAATTGTTGAGATGAGTTTTCTCTAACACCAGAAAATAAACTGTCCTGGAGATGATTTTTTTAAATTAGTTAATCAATCAACATCCCAAACCTAGTATTCCTTCTCTTCTCTGCTCCCTGACTTCTCCTCCACTTCTGCTACCCCAATCCACTCTTCCTCAATTTTTCTTCAGAAAAGAGATCTTCCATGATAACTTCTAGTTTTGGCTATTGTAGTTGCACATTGACTCATATTGATGATAGACAAGGCCTGGCAGAATTTCATTCCATTGGCTATGGAAATAGAGCTAAGTGGAAGACAGGCTATGTGAACAAATCTTAACAAAAATTTACCCTCATTAACCATAAACTCTTTTTTATTTCTCTTTTAATTAATTAGGTATTTTCCTCGTTTACATTTCCAATGCTATCCCAAAAGTTGCCCATACCCATCCCCCCACTCCCCTACCCACCCACTCCCCCTTTTTGGCCCTGGCGTCCCCCTGTACTGGAGCATATAAAGTTTGCAAGTCCAAAGGGCCTCTCTTTCCTGTGATGGCTCACTAGGCCATCTTTTGATACATATGCAGCTAGAGACAAGAGCTCTGGGGTACTGATTAGTTCATATTGTTGTTCCACCTATAGGGTTGCAGTTCCCTTTAGCCCCTTGGGTACATTCTCTAGCTCCTGCATTGGGGGCCGTTTGACCCATTCCAATAGGTAACTGTGAGCATCCACTTCTGTGTTTGCTAGGCCTCAGCATAGTCTCACAAGAGACAGCTATATCTGGATCCTTTCAGCAAAATCTTGCTAGTGTATGCAATGGTGTCAGCGTTTGGAAGCTGATTATGGGATGTATCCCTGGATATGGCAATCACGAGATGCTCCATCTTTTCGTTACAGCTCCAAATTTTGTCTCTGTAACTTTTTCCATGGATGTTTTAACTATATTACAAGTACAGCTTTACATTTTTCTCTTTAATATTTTTACATTTTCTACATCTTCCAAGCCTGGTGGACAAAGTGCTCTTTTAGTCAAATTGTACTAATTCATACCAATATTGTCCAGGGAAGTTTCTTGGTAAGCCCTTTAGAGCATCAGTTTCTTGCTTTCAGCTGTTCCTTCATCATGAGGAATAAAGTATAAACACAGTACATACCCACAGTTTCTGTCATCGATGAGGACTTGGTCTGTGAAAGATACTATGCAGATTCTTAGCCTCTGAACTTGGCAATAGTTTACAGATGCTGATGTGAGCAAAATGAGGAACTAAAGGACAACTTTGTTAGGTCTTAGGTCTTCTTGTGCACACTGTTAACAGATAATAATATGGGGAATGAGATCTAGTTTTTTAGTGCAGAGTCATTTGTCCCTGGTCAATATTAAAAGTTTTAAACATTTCTTGAATATCATCTACTGAAATTTAATAAATTTTAAATTTAAATTATGTAATTATAACAAAAAGAAAAACAACAGCAATTAATAAATAATAATAATAATAATAATAATAATAATAATAATAATAACAATAATACAGTGAGACTAATGAGCCTGCAGTGACAGGACTTGAGCGTCTATGATAGAATTTGAGTCAGGCATTGTGTACTCACACATTAATTATGAGGATCTTGCTTAATTTTGTGTACATAGAACTGGATTATCACATGGATCTTTTCCCCCTCTTAAATTCTGAGCATGTGAAGAAAAGTGATGTTTCTCTTTCTTATACAATTAAACAGATTCCATAAAAGCTTATCTTCTCCCACTTCTAAATTAGCATTTTCGTTTAATTTATTGCCATGTTGTATGCTTTAACTGTTTGGTAGTTGTCTGTTAATTTTTGATTTATCTTACATATAAAGCAAGTTTGATAAAAATTTGGTACGGAATTTTATGCATTTTATAATTGTAAAAATATTATTTCCACTCAACTCAAAGTGCTCTGTGGTTATAAATTGGCCTCTCAGTTAGTAATACACAACACAAATTCAATTCCACTTAACCCTTCTGAAAATGAACTTGCATGGTATTGTCTGATTTGAAGCTAATAAATCTATTTAACTAAACCAGAGACATTTGTGTTAGGAAGGAAACTACTACTGTCTGTTGTTTAGAAAATGGAAAAGTTACTTCTACAGTAAAAGAAAGAAAGGAGGGCCTGCCTTCAGCAATTGTGGGAAGTCTGTGTTGCATGTGCATTTTTCAGTTCAGCAGAATCTAGGGCACTCAGAATACACAGAGATTTCTTCATATGTGGCGAGAAAAACCAAATCTACAGGAATCCCAGGCAAGTGCTTCAAGCGAAGTTTTAGTCGAGCGAAAGTAGATGTAAAACCTCCCTTCTGCATGGGAGGTTTGTAGGAAACAAACAAGCTCCAAATCCTATAAATGTAGTCTCTCTGAAACTTCCAGTAGAAGGTCTATTTGTTTTTATATGATTTTATATATTTTAATGTACTTACATTATGGGTACATGTGTTTGATTAAGTACATATGTGTGTAACTGTGCACAAACCACTGCACATGTGTAGAGATTGCAGGACATTGTGGAAGAGACAATCCTCTTCTTCTACCATGTATATTATTTCAGAGATGAAGTTCAGGTACGCGGTCTTGAGTGGCTAGTAACCTTACTTGAGTGGCTAGTGGGCCACCTCATACATTCCTTGAGCTTTAATTCTTTACATCCTCTGAAGATTGCCTGTTCATTCATCATGTCAAAACCCACAGAGACTATGAAGGTGGTCATGCTGCAAACCAGCATGAGTATAGAAAATGAAGCAACCAAGTTTAAATGAGTCATTGATATTTCTTATCATCCTATCACTCCCATAGGTCGAAGTGGTTAAAACTCTCACCCAAGGCCTTCTACTATCAGTTGCATTGAACTAAAAGTGTCTGTAGCAGTATCTGTATGCACAGCGCCTGCAAGGTCTGAGATAGAAAGAGCCCAAGCAATGAGAGGGAAGGGCGTGCATGCCACTATCTTTATCTCAGAAGTTATTTCTAGTTTGTAGCTTGGAAAGGAAAACATTCAAATTTCCACTAGGGTATCACTGGGTATGCAAACCATGCTTAAATCTAAGTCTCTAGTTCAGCATTGCCTGGCAAATGAAAATCAAACTGGATAATAATCTTGGAGGTCCTTTATATAATAAGGTATTGGCAGGGTTCTTTAAAGAATACCTTAAGGGTCCTTTGTTTATATATTATGGTTTGCAGTTTTTTTTTTGTTTTTATGGGATTTCTGAGTGTTTGTGAACATATATGTCTCTGTGTCTACATGTATATTTCTTGTGCTTTTTCTTTGCCTCTTTTTCATTATGTTTGCTTTGTTCTGTTCTGGTTCATTTGTTTATTTTGTATCTTAATCTTCATTATTATTGTTATTAGTATCATTAATAGTATCATTATTATTTAGATGCCTGTTTGTATTTTAATAAAGGGAGAAAGAAAAAGTGTGAATTTGGGTGGGTCGAGAAGTGGAGAGGTTGTAGAAGGATTTGGGGGGACAGTAATCTGAATCTATTGAATGAAAAACTGTATTTTCAATGAAAAGTGTCTTCCCAGAAATTTTGATCTTACTATTAGTACAAAGGAATCAAAAACTTATTTTTTAAAGAATCATATTGTATACAGAGGAAAAAAATGAGAGCTTTTCCAACTGAGAAATGTTTCATTTTGCAAGTATGGTAAGGACCCTAGAGGTAATAATCAAGAACACAGAGCACAACACAAAGCAGAAAAAAGTACAAAGCACACACAAATATACAGGCAGGAATCAAATTAGTCAATTTATTGACCTTTTTAATGGAGCACAAATCCTCATCCATTCTCCATTCGGACAAAACAGATTTGCTGTTGTCTCCAATGACTTTGAGTAGGAATTCATCCAGTAACCTTTCTCATTTATTTCATTAGAGCTGACTCATCCCTGCTAAAATTCCAGGACAGGAAAAATAGACTCCATCATCCTCTTGGGTATGTGTGTTTCCAAGTTCCTTCATATATATTCTTCCTTATGCTTGGTGAACCCCTACATTAAATTATTTTTTCCTACTTCATAACTATAATTTCCTACTGTTATAAATCCTAACATACATACCTGACATAAAGATAGTCTTAGACAACTCCAGATGATCACATGATTAGACAACTAAAATAGATCACATCTATCCTAGTACAGTTCTGGAAGGCAGAAAGTGTAAAAATCAAGGAGCTGGCTAGTCTTACTAGTATTTCCTGGCACTGTGAATGGCAACCTATAAGTTCTAAGTCCTTGTGACACTTTCATGGGAGTTGTCTAGGACTATCTTTATGTCAGGTATTTATGTTAGGATTTATAACAGTAGGAAATTATAGTTATGAAGTAGGAAAAAAATAATTCTATGTAAGGGCTCACCAAGCATGAGGAAGAATATATATGAAGGAACTGTAGCATTAGAAAGGTTGAGAACCACTCTCTGGATGTTTGAAAACAGAAAGCATAATGGAGTCATAGGCTGGTCTTGGCATCAGTCTGATATCTGCTTCAGACTAATATCTTGCTTCCTTTTGTTTCTTGTCACCATGAGGGGAATAACCTAGACAGTATAGTCAAAGGACAAATCTGAGGACATGTTCAGAATCCATTTTGTGAAAACATGTGCTGTTGTATCATTTGGAAAGGGCTGTCTTTGGAACCAGTGCATGCACATGAGTGCTTTGGTGCTTTGCTCTTTCTTTCTTTCTTTCTTTCTTTCTTTCTTTCTTTCTTTCTTTCTTTCTTTCTTTCTTTCTTACTATCTTTCTTTCTTACTATCTTTCTTTCTTATTTTATTTTATTTTTTTTTTGAGGCAGGTTTTCTCTGTGTAGGCCTGGCTGTTGTAGAACTCATTCTGAAAACCTGGCTGGCCTTGAACTCATAAATTTGCCTGCCTCTTCCTACCAAGTCCAGGGAATAAAGGCTTGCAACACCACACCCAGCTTCTTTGATTTTTTTTATTCTGCTATTAACTTATTGTTCCCAATGTTGTTTATTTTATTAATTTATTTTATTAGATATTTTCTATATTGACATTTTAAATGTTATCCCATTTCAAGTTTTCCCGTCTAAAAACCCAATAACATGTCCCTCCTCCTCCTACTGACCAACCTAAGCACTCCTGCTTCCCTGTCCTGCCATTCCCTTACACTGAGGTATAGAGTCTCTCAGGACCAGGATCCCCTCCTCTCACTGTGTCCATCTAGTCCATCATTTGCTACATATTCGGTGGCAGCGATGGGCCCCTCACTTTGCATTATTTGGTTGGTCTTTTTTTTTTAATTACATATATTTTAACTTACATTTCAAATGTTGTATTCTTTCCCAGTTTCCCACTCATCCAGAAACCCCCTATCACATCCTCTGTCCCCCTGCTTCAATGAGGGTGTTCCTTCACCTGTGCACCCTCTCCCACCTCACAGTGTGGTGGCTAACAAGTTTATATCTCTGTATCCTTATCATTCAACACCATATTGGGGATCCTGCAGCTTATAGGGAAAAGATGTCCAGATTCTGAGAACTGCAGGGTACCATCCAATACATCAATCTCAAGCCACATGTGGGTACATCTTCCTAAAAAACGTGTCGTCCTGTTAATAGCTTTCAGTTGGATCTTTAAGTACCTCAGCCAAGATTGAGGTGACTGCTCCCTGCATAATCACTGCCCACTTCATTTTGGGGAGCATCTGTGCCAGGAAGTCAGGGTAGATATCCACATAGTTGATGCGGATTTCAGTGGCCTGCAGGCACAGATGGAAGTCATGCATGTCCAAGCCTTACACATTTGAGCTTAGGAGATAGTATGTGAGCAGTTTTATGTTGTCATTTTGGATTTCTGCCTAGGACATATTGTCTTTCATTAATTTTGGGATTTATTTACATTTTAAATGATAGCTCCTTTCCCATTTTCCATTCAACAAATCCCCAACCCATCCACCATCTCCTCCTTTCCCTTTGAAAAAAGGCTTAGTTTGTATTATATTTCTATATTGCACTCCATCACTGAGTGAAATCAAGACAGGACACATGTAGGAGTATAGGCAGGGTACATGGAGAAAGGCTGCTTATTGGATTGCTTTCTCAGCACAGTTTTCTCAGCTTTTTTTCTTACAAAATTTGAAAGTTTTTTTTTTAACTTTTATTTTAATAACATACCCACAAACACACACACACACACACACACACACACAAGACATAAGATCATTAAGAACAAGCGAAATGATTGTAAAGCAATGTCCTAAATGTATTTCATTATCTCCAGTGCCACATTTATAAGTCAATTCTAGAGGCCTTATGTCTAATCATATTTGGCAAATGGATATAACCCATTATGCAGAATTTGGAAAACTAAAATATGAACATGTTTGTATCGATACTTGTTCAGGATTTCTTTTTGCTTTTTTCTGCTTCTCTCCATAAAGGAAAGGTTTCTAAAAACGTAATTGATCATTGCCCACAAGCATTTAATGCAATAGGATTGCCTAAACATATCAAAACAGATAATGGGCTATCCTATTCTAGTAAAAATTTTATTTCATTCTGTAAGGAATTTGGAATCAAACATAAAACTTGAATTCCTTATAAGCCCATGGAAACGGAATAGTTCAATGTGCTCATCAGACCTTAAAGAATTGGCCTTTTATGACAAAACAGTGGCAGTTATATCCCCCAAGGTCACCAAAGGCGCATCTTGCCTTTACTTTATTTGATCTAAATTTTTTGCAAACTGATATTAAAGGTCAGTCTGCAGCAGATCACCACTGGCATCCAGTTACTTCTAATTCTTATGCATTGATAAAATGAAAGGACACACTAACTAAGGAATGTAAGGGTCCAGATCCGATTCGAATCTGGGGAAGGAGCTCGGTTTGCGTTTTTTCATGTGAAGATGGAGCACAGAGGCTGCCCAAGAGATTAATTTGTTAGCTGAACACAGATCCTGAATCTTCCTATAAGTATCACTCTGAGAACTAAAATTCCTCTTTTGCATAGAATTTAGTTGGGGACTCAGCCTCCCAGAAAAGCTGTTTTCTTGCTACTCTCAGAGCTTTGCAATTTGCAACTGAATAAAGTATCTGGACTTCCCCAAAAGAAGCTTTGCATTGCTACTTTCTCATTGTCTGGGTCTCTTTTTCTTAAGCAGGTCAATCAACATCCTCCAATCAGACTGCAGGGGGAGTGCATCCCTGCAAACAAAGGCTTAAGGTGGCAACTGCTATTTTCATTCTAAAGACATTCTACCATGCATTTTGGCTTTAGGTCTGATTTGAAAAATAGGTTTATTAGAAGGGCTAGGAAGGCAGATATTTCAAATATTAGAAGAGATTGGTTTTTATTCTGATAGATGGTCTTAGTCCCTTTGCTGGTCTCTGGTTCTCCATCCTTGCTGTTATTGCAAGCTCCCCTAATTTCCTCAGGCTGTGGGAATAACAGAGATGAGGAGGATGACCTCCAGCTCCTAATATAGCCTAAAAGCCACAAATTGTGATGTTACCAGTGGTATAATTCTTGTTGAGGCCTTGCTAAATCTGCTGTTGGCAATACTCCTTTAGGAGATGCACAGTACTGAGAACTGTGCATACTGATTCGTGATGATATGAATACAGTATGGGTACAGCTTCGGTGCAGATATTTACTGTATAATATCATGGGTATTCAGTGTTCTTTGTCTAATATCCACGTAGCAGTGAGTGCATACCATGTGTGTTCTTGTCTTAGGGAGAGATGTTCCACATGTATCTGTTAAATCCATTTGGTCCATGACTTCTATAAGTTTCACAGTGTCTCTGAGTTGAATGGTAGGGATATAAAGTAGGGAAAGAATTTGTTCAACCCATATTACATGAAAAAAATTAAATTAATATATACTTTTTTTTAATCCAAAAAGCATGCCTATAGACCCATCTAATGTAGGGGGATCCTATTTGATGTTTCCTCTTCGTAGGTGACTCTAGATTTTCACAAGTTGTCATAAGATTACTAGCACACTCAGATTAACATAAACGCATTTTCAGTCATGTCTAAAACCATCATACCAATCGACCGAGATATTCTCTGTACATTCCATGGGCTAAATGTCAGAAACATGTGTGTTTTACAGTGTGTCTCAGCTTTAAAGTGTAAATCCTAAAAGGAGGGCCATGGTCAACCTTCCTACTTCCTGCTTCTAGGCCACTATTTGCTGCTCTGTGGCACTACAAAGGCTTCTTCGTTAATCAGGTACCACTGTGCCATAGATATCTTGAAGTGACAGAGTGTACAAGCATCCATGGGACCTAGATGCTGATGAGAACACTCTTACACCATCTCCTGCCTTCACAACATACTTATTAAGATGGTGAAATATTGGGAAAGTCATGGTAGAACAAATTCTTTAAAGCCCAGTGCTGTTCTCAACAGTCATCTCCTGATTTTCTATATGGACCTCATATGTTACACTTTGAAGTCAACCCACAATCTCATGTTTCTTGTGCAAGTCATTAGAGTGTCAATTAAATCTAGACTTTGGGAATATATCAATAAGTCTGCATTATCTTCATATTCCCTGCCCTTAATTATGGTAACCTTGCCAAGAATAGATGTCTCACCATTCTCACTGACAGTTTACCTGGTAAATAGATAGTTCAGAAAAAGACATTCTTCTAAGGCCCAAATAGCCTAGTTAATCAGTATATGAGAAGCAGGGCTGACATCACTCAGCACAAAAGCTAAAGAGAGTCTCTTGTTTTGTGGAGAACTGAGAGAACAGCAGGGACAGGGGCCTTAATGATAGTCAGTCCAGACCTAGAGGCTGGGTCTAACAGCATCCAAAGGAATACAGGCCAATTTCCTCCAGCTTCCTGGAGGAGCACTGTTTCTCTTCAAAATGTGACAGGGATGGCACCCACAAGGGGGAAGAATGCAGTGTGTTCTAGACTTATTTTGAGCCATCAGGGTAATGATCCTCCCACATTTCCCTTGCTATTACAAATGATCAACCTCAATAGGGGTCATGTAAGCTCTGCTGACACCAGAATCTCTAATTGCAAAACCCTTACAGGAAAGACCAGTTTTCCTCCAATCTAAGGATAAAAAGCAAGGATTGGGCTCATATCGCTAAGCATTTTCTGACTAGCTTTGAGAGAACAGCGTGGTCCAAGGCCCAGATTTCAGATTTGGTGATTACTGACAGTTTAAAAAGTAAGTACCTGTAACGTTTGCTCTGTGGTACTGAAAAATATTGTCCCCAAATGTATGAACACAAAACGGTGAGCATGTAGCCTAAGGAGCAACATTTCCCTGATTTAACACCAGGCACTTGGCATTCATTCTATACACAGAAATACCCCCCGAGTCTCCAGACCACCCTCCTCAACTGTACATTACAAGCATTACAAGTTTTTGTTATAGCCCATAAGATACAAGTCTTCAAGAAACACAATCAGACACAAGGCAGAAACAAGAACTCATGTATTGATCAAATTGCATTATCAATAAAAAAATGTCAGCAATGGGTTGACATTGCTTAGTGTCTGCATAAAATTGGTATAAATGGACCTAAAAGTTCTGTAACAGTTCAGGAGTACAAGAAAAACAAGATTATAATTTCTTAGTAATAAAGAGAGAAACACTTTCTCTTAAAGTATTCAAAACCCTGTCTAAGGTAGATTTGTCACTCAATGGTAGTATTTGATTTGTAACTTCAAAAGCTGACCCGTCCAGCAGGTCCAGTTATTCGAGGGTCTCGACAGGACTTTCTCCTAAGAAATAAATGGGGTGTAGAGAGAGATGAGGATATTGTGCGAACAAAGATATGGAAATGTTCTGAATTACATCAGGACCCCAATGTATTAGCCATGACCAAGGTTTAAATGCACAAGCAAAAGGGGAAGTGCCTTTCAGCAGGAGAAATGGGGCAGAAGCAATGCACCTCAGCAGGAGGGATGGGGCAGCAGGGTGGGGGGGGGGGAGGAAGTACTTCTTAGCAGGAAGGAAGGGGCAGCGGAAATTTTTCTTTTGGCGACTACTGGTGGAAGCAGGAACTTGGCGTTATCAGGGTACATCTTTAGGTCAGGACATCCAGCACTGACTTAGGGTTGGAACAATCTGTAGTTGTTCTCAGAGCAGTGAGTCTGTGGCCTGCTTTTGACCCTCTTTTCTTATGGGGGTGGGGGAGGTGGAGAGACCCAATTCAGAGATCAGGACAATAGCATTGCAGTAATAGCTCCCAACAAAAAGCATAGATGCACTCCCCACCACCAGAAAATTAAAAAAAACAAAACAATACAAAACAAAACAAAAACAAACAAACAAACAAACAAAAAAAGCAAAAGATACTCCAATGCACTGTATCTGCTTTGTTGTGAGTAAATCCACAAACATGAATGGATAGCAACACAGGAAGGAATTATGCACAGCAAGGCACACACACACACACACACACACACACACACACACACACACACACACACAAAAGTAAAAAGAAACAGTCCAGTCAAGAAGCTATTGAAGAGAGTCCTTTAAAATTTATGATAAAGAAGATGAAGTGTATTTCTTCACAGTTGATAATTTCTGGTGGAGGGCAAGGAAGATTCATTTTTAGAGATTGTGTTTGATATTTTCTAGGTTCTTCTTTTTATACTCCAAAACACTAGATAGGACAGAAATAAAGGTAGAGAGAGGAATTAGAAAATCTCTGAATCTAATTTTTTTCCTAGTGCTTTTTCTTTAACTATGGATATGAAAAAACCACAAGCAACTTGCTTAATCAACCACCAAACACCAGACAAATTGTACTAGCTTTGACACTCAATCTTGTGCAAAGTAATGCAGCAGGAGTTTTTCACTAATGTATGTTGTATGTAAATATAGTATTCCACCAAACTTAGTAACTCTGTATTCCATACTTCCTGCATTTAGCTGTTCACTATTTTAATATTAGTCATACCTATTCCATGCTGTGCCATGTGTTTTGATGCAATTAAGTTTCATCTGGGGACCTCATATGAAATGCAAATATTGTGTGTAAATCTCCCTTAGTGTTACTTCATAAACATGTTTCATCTATGGAGTAACAGTATTAATGCTTTCTGTTTGAAGTACACTTTCAGCGTGCATAAGTAGATACTCCACTTTAGTATTTTATGATACACTAAATATAACATATAGTGTATACTTAGAAGATGAATCCAGTAAAGGATTTTTAAAATGTTGTGTGAGGGCTTTGTGATTTAAAAAAAAAAGTGTTCTCAATAGTATTGGCTGAGATTCTGCAGTCTTGTGTGTGCTCTTTTCTAATGAATCATAATTAACGTTTTTGCTGAGACTCGGGGAGGCAGGCTTATCAGTAGAAAGAAAGCCATTATCTTGGAATCTCTCCTTTTATAAGTCCTCCTATAAGTATATAAATGTCTGGGTGGCCAATTAGACAGAAACCATGTCTTGGTATACTTGTTGCAATCTGATAGCTTTGTCGTAACCAATCACCCCACCTCTCAGGACTTGAATTAATGTAACTTCCTAAAATGTCCAAGAATTACAAAGACACACACCAGGTACATGCACACCACAAATTCTGACTCATTCTCTGATTCTGAATCTTCCTATGACTGTCCTTGTGACTCTGCCTATCCTTCTTTTTCTGCCTCTACATTCTCTACCTCAGCCTGTATCTGAACCTCTGCCTCTGCACCTTCCTATGCCTTTGATTGTCCCACTGCTACTTATTAGTGCTGAGATAACATACAGGTTAGTTTAGTTTTAGAATTGATCTACTGTGGAATTGGTTTTGTATGAACATTAAGTTGCCTCTCTACCTTGTACTAAAACCATTTGATTGAATTTGAATCTTCAGTATAATGAGAGATGTAACCCAAATTCATAGGGCAACAATGTCTAGGTAACTGTCTGGCATTGAACAGTCACTCCACTGTTCTGAACAAACTGTTTGTAACCAGTAGTTTAAGCACAGGCAGATAGCATAAGTGTAAGTATGCAAGCCTGTCTTGATTTCAATGTGATAAAGATCGGGGCCCAAAACTACAAAAGGAGGTAATGGTTTCTTTCTGTTTACAAGTCTCAGCTTGTAAATTGCATGACCTAGGAAAGTCAGGACAGAACTTGATTCAGAGTGGTAAGTAGAGGCAGAAACTGAAGCAGAGACTATGGAAGAACTCTGGATTACTTTCCTCCAAGTCATAGGTATGCGAGGTCCTAGGGGATGCAAAACAGAAAAGAAAGAAAAAATAAGTACCAAACATATCACAATGGTTGACCTACATGCATACTTTAAAGTCTGCTCTTGATAATATTTGTGTTCATTTGGAAATCAAGTACTACATGACAATTGGTAAACAGCATACTTTTCATTATTTCTATTGGATGGACATTTTTACCTGAAGGAGTGTATTTGTTGGATGTGAACATTCCTGGACTACATGGAGGTCCTAAGTTAGCTTGTATCAGGTCCCCTGGAACAGGACTTACATGTGGCTGTGACACACAGGATGATCACTGGGAATTGAATCCCAGACCCTCTGCAAGAGCAGCCAATGATCTTATACTCTGAGTCATGTAAAGTTCTCCACATTTCTGGAGAGAGAAGGAAGGTGTAGGAAGAGAACATTACTCAAAATGTCCAAATTCATCTAAGAATAAATTAATGCTTGCAAGGGTCTGTCAAGATACAAAACAAAAACAAGAAAAAATTAGAAGGTGTGTAAAAATTGAAAAGAATGTTTGTTTCTGCTCTGTTGTGTGTTCTGACCAGGACTAAATGAACACACTAAATGAAGCTGCACTGAGAAGCATAAAGAAGGGAGGTACCACACTCTGACATGTACTAAGGTTGTTTCAACTGTATTTGTGTAATCCTTCAGGGGCTTCTTGTCAAAAATAAACCCCCTTTATCAAATCCCCAACAGTAAATTCTGTGTGTCTCAATTGGAGACTGGGCAGAAGATATGTGAGATGCACCAGGAATGATTAAACTTTATGTTCTCTTGCTCAGAAACCATTTTCAGGGATCCTATGAAATCCAAATGTCAGCTCCAGACTGCATAGTATCAGGTTTTTCTTGGCCAATTCAAAATTAGAGCCAATATCTAAAAAGATGACTTATCTGTTACACAAAGTTGCTGCTATCAAATAGGAGGTGGCTATGATTCCCAACACCAACACTGTGGATCTCTCTCTCTCTCTCTCTCTCTCTCTCTCTCTCTCTCTCTCTCTCTCTCTCTCTCTCTCTCTCTCTCTCTCTCTCTCTCTGTCTCACTCTCTGTTTCTGTCTGATTGTGTCTGTGTGTGTTTCTGTGTGTGTCTGTCTGTTTCTGTGAGTCTGAATGTGATTGAGTATGTGTGTTATTATAATGTAGCCCATTCTTAAAATAAGAAAGGCACTTTCACTTTGTGTTTTTTTTTTCTTTCCATTTTGGCCAAAATGTATTGATTAGCACTGGCTGGCCTCAAATTGGCTATGTATGTATGGCTTTCTTAGAAGTCAAAAGAGATATGATTTCATAAGACCCATAGTCCTCTGGTTAAAAGCAGGAATCACTGTGATAGGCTTCCATTTTGTAATATTATAAGGTTTGAACTATATGAAGGTATGTAAGTAGTCTTCAAAATTAATTCCTAGGTGCCAGGGAATGGGGGCAAACACACATTTAATCCCAGGACTTATTATGCTGAGGCAGGAAAATCTCTAAATTCCTTGTCAGTCTCGTCTATAGAGCAAATTCCAGTTCAGCCAAAGATATTCCATGGAATGCAGCCTGGAAAAAAAAAAACTTGAAATGAATAAACTTCATAGTTAAGTAATGAATAATTAAAAAAAAACGCTGCGAAAGACGAGTGAAATATGCAATTATCTAGACATATACCAAATCCATAAGATAAACCATCTAAACAGCACCTTAACACCTTAAGAAATAGAACCAATCATGATAATCTCCCACCAAAACAACCCTGGGACTAGATGGCTGTTGTGCAGAATTCTATCAGACCATCAAAGAAGAACTAATACCAATTCTCATGAAAGTGTTCCACAAATTAGAAACAGAAGTAACACTACCCAATTCATTCTATGAAGCCACAGTTACACTGCATATTCTCCTGTGGAGATGGAATGGTCACTGCCTAATGAGGAACTGGTCACTTCTTCCTTTCATAAAGGACTTTGTTTGAGATTATTTTTTTGCTTCTACCATGGTTAATATTACAAATAGATTTTAAATACAGTTTTAACATATATGAATTTTAGCTTTAGAAAATATCATGTATATTTAACAGGCTTTTAACAATCATAACTTATATTCACAACATAAAAGCAAAAGAAGTTACAACATATTTAATTAATGAGAGAAAATTAGAGACTATTCTAACCAAATTGAACCAGGAGGAAAATAAGAACTGTACTGAAAAACTGATTTTTAGTAATAAAAATAACAAAAATAATGATAATAATAATAATAATAATAATAATGAAATACATTAGAAATTAAAAAAAAATGAATACATATATTTTGCTAGTTTAAGTAAAAAATACTAATGAATAATAAGAAATATGTTCACCTGATTTCGAAATCCCAATCTTCTCATTCTATGAAAATTTTGGTTAGAATTTGAAAGATTAGCTTTGTGAATAGTTGTCCAGGAAATTGACAGATGCCCTTAGGTTATGTTGCTTTCAGTTGTTATGGAGACAATGCCTCAATTACACTCCTTTCTGTGGCTTGCAATTCTAGGTCCTCAGTCTGCCACTGCCTCCACCTCCACCTCCATTTCCGCCTCTGCTCTACCTCTGCCTCCTCCTTCTTCCCCCTTTCCTTGTCAATATCCCTGTCCCTGTCCTAGTCCCTCTCCCTGTCCCTGTCTCTCTCCCTGTCCCTGTACCTGTCCCTGTCCCTGTCCCTCTCCCTCTCCATCTCCCTCTCCCTCTAGCCTCCCCACTAGCACACAGATAACCCTCAGATTATTTCAGTTTTAGTACTGATCTACTCTAGAATTTTTTTCCTTCATGTCTACTTCCTTCCTAGCTTGTTTAAAACTATTTAATTCAATTTGAATCTTCCACATAATAAGAAATTTATTCAAAATTCATAGGCCAACTATTGCTAAGTAAGTGTCTGGTGTTCATCAACCACTCCACTCTTCTAAAGGAAGTGTTTTGTAATCAGAATTTTAAGCACAGGCAGATATCTTTAGTGTTAGTGTAAAATTCTGTCTTGTGTTCAATGTGATAAAGATCAGGACCAAAACTGTTGGAAACCAGGCCTTACCTAACTTGAACTGTGTTTCACCTGGGAGGCAAACAGAGGCTGAAAAGAGAGGGGAACTATATAGGTGAGAGAAAAATGGAGCCAAGACAATTTTCTGATCTAGGCTCAAATATTTAATAAAAGTTTTCACTTATAAAGGGGGAAACCCATTCTCTGCCATGCCAAGTTTCTTGCTTTCCTGACACCAAGTTGTCAGCACAGCCTTTTAGCACTAAGTCACCAAATTCACAGATTGCAGTTAACTACAGAAAATCTTGGAGAACCAATTTGGCCTCATGGCAGATGGCAGGTAGTTTCACATCAAAGGAAACTAGCTGAGGAGCTGCACTGCAGGTGGCCCTGCCTCAATGGCATAAGGTCTGAACCTGCATAGGTTGGAGGAGGTTATACTCCCCCCGTTAATAATATTTTAAAAAGTGCTAAACTGAGGCATAAAATGTATTTATGCTCTATAGTCTTGCCTGGGAGTTATGGTGACTGGAGGCCACACCTCCCTTAGGAAATCTTAGATCTTCCTGAAGCATCAAATTCCATTATGGATGCTACGTGCAACTAGTTTGTGTTATATATCACACAAAACATGGCTCTGTGTTGTGTTATCAACAGTCATTTATTTTGGCATGTAACTCTGTCTTAGATTGGTATGGTTCTGAGATCTGGATGTCTGTCATTGAATGTCCAGCCCTCATTATCACACCTTATTCCCAATTCAGACCAAAGTCATAATATGTACTAGAATGAAGATCAATAACTGCCACCTTCACTGTTGGAGGCAAGGCTGTACATCTGCTACAGTAAGGCAGAAGGACTTGGATGACCTGCTTGAGAAACAAAGGTGGGACAGTGATAAGCAACAGTATGAAAGTTTCTTTGGAGAAGTCCAGGTACCCCATTCAGTTACAAATTAGCAATGATCAAGCTTAGTCTTAGAGATTCTCGTGTGGGGAGGTGGCTTTGAGAATTGCAGAAAGGCTGCAGCCTCTCTGGGAGTGGAGGCTGTCCTCCAAATTAAATTTGCTAGCTAATTAAGATTTTAGCTATCTTCCCTAATTCTTCTAATACTGGAATTATTAATAGACCAGTCCAATATTGAATTAGGATACCTGTTCACAGTGAAGTTAGAAGATGAATCACTATAACTCTATCTTGAGACTAATCTTTCTAAATCAGATTACACAGTCTATACTGTTCTATATCCCATAATTCTTAAAAACCTTGAAGTAAAGCATCTTAGCTTGTCCAAACAGGGAAAATGATAAACAAAGGTAGGTCAAAAACATATACCCAATTCAGCTTTCTTGTCACTACAGTCAGGGCACTAAGCAAACACACTTGTTAGTTTTTCACAAAAATTAGCCTTCATATATATGCAGCATTCTGTGAAGAGAACCTATTCTTGTCCCTTTCCCTATAAAGTAGCTACTTAGGATCAAGCCATATACCAATAAGTAGATTTTTTTCATTTGACCTAGACATGATTATGTCTCCTATTTAAGATACTATCAGGCATTTTTAAGTTCTTTGACATCCAAATTTCAAAGTTCTTAAAGTGTGATTTAAATAATGTGCATGGGGATATAATTTATCTTGTCCTTTGTTTTTTTAAAAAGAAGAGTTTTTTAAAGTTCCACATTACCCTGTATTAGATAAATTAATAAATTGTTTACAAAACATTTCAAATGCTTTACTGTTATAGTCAGTATTAATATAACAAGGCCAGCGACTAATTACACTTTCAATTGTTTATCTTGAAGAGCGGATTTAACTAGAAAGCTTTAAAATGTATTAATAGTCCCCCTCTTCCTTTCTCTTTCTCACTTCCTCCATTTCCAGCAGCAGTCTTCTTGCCTCTGCAGGTATTTTACACATGAAGTATCCAAGCAAAATGACATGTACACAAACAACCATACCCACCATCAAAGTTTATAAAATAAAAGAAATGATGTGTAGACTATGATTCTAATTTTTCTGGGAAAGGTAGTATAGGAGAGAGGAATCACTGTGTGTGGACTCACAAAGACACAAAGAACCCCCCAAATAGATCCAATTTACCACTCCTTAGAAACACAAACACCACAGGCAGGAGGAGGGATTTTGAATGAGGAACTCTTTCCTTGTCTTTCCAAGTGCTTTGGTGGATGAGCACAACTACAGGAAAAGGGTCTCACAGCAGGTAAACTCCCACCACCACCCCACACAAAGGCAAAGTCACCTTGGTCGAACCAGGAGCAGATCACCTGTCTCTGCAGGTTGTTTCTGTTTAGCTGCATTTGGAGAAAGCATTTGGAACAGTTGCTGCCTGCTCTTGAGAAGGGCTCTAAGGGTACAATGTATAGGTCTGTAGAATTGCAACAAGTTTGGACCCTAGAAAAGTAATGGGTTGCTGAAATGGTCCTGGACTGTGAATCTTAGGGTCTTGCTAGGGAATTTCTTAATCTACAGTGACATTTAGACATTGGAGCAAGCAGAGGTGCTTTGATCCATATCTTAGGCACTCAAAGTTGTCCTGGAAGACAATCGTTGTGACTGTTTGTGAGGCTTTGCTGGAGGAGAGGGGATATTGACAGCCCTCTACACGATCTGCATGGCACACAACTAGAGCTTTCTTTCTTATGAAGCATAGAAGTGACTGAGGGCAAAACACCACAGGAGACAACTATATCAGCGTCCCTTAAGTAAAATCTTGCTAGTGTATGAAATAGTGTGCCTTGCAAATACTGAAGTGGGTGCTCACAGTCATCTATAGGATGGAATACAGGGACCCCAATATAGGAGCTAAAGAAAGTACTCAAAAACTGAAGGGGTCTGCAACCCTATAGGTTGAACAACAATATGAACTAACCAGTACCCACAGAACTTGTTCCTCTAGCTGCATATGTAGCAGAAGATTACCTAGTCAGCTATCATTGGGAAGAGAGGCCCTTGGTCTAGCAAAATTTATATTCCACAGTTCAGGGGAATGCCAAGGCCAAGAAGTGGGAGTGAGTGGGTAGGTGAGCAGGGGGCAGGAGATATAGGGGACTTTTGGGATAGAATTTGAAAGGTAAAAGAAGAACATATGTAATAAAAAATGTGGGGGAAAATAAAGAGACTAGGTCGTTTCTACAATTAGGAAAAGTCTCATTACTTTATCCCATTAAATGTGCACATTAAAAAAAAAGTGGCTAATGGCTTTGAACAGGATCCTTGCTGAGGACAGGATCTTATAAAGGGTTCCAGATAGACAACTCATTTACAGTTTTACAAGCTAGTACTTATAAACAATTGATCATTGGGAGCCTCAAGCTGAGACACCCGATCACTGGGCATAAGTGTTGAGATAATTTGAAGATATTTCCATTGTTTTGAATAATCTGTATGATATTGGATACATTTACTCTATGGAAGGAGTATGTGTGTGGAGTCCCTTGTGTCACTGAAGTAGGAGTTGTAAAACACCTGTGGCAATGATGCAAGTTCATATCTATGATGTGTTTGTGATGTCAGTATTTATAAAGGAGGAAGCATCTCTGAGATGCAATAACACATTTAAAAAAGAAAACCACAAGACAAAACGGAAAGGGAATATTGCCTTATGTTGTTGTATTTCTGTTTTGTGTGTGTTGTGTGTGTGTTTTGTTTTTTGTTTTTGTTTGTTTGTTTGTTTGTTTTCTTATTTGTGTGTATGGTCTGATTTTTGGATTTTTTCGAGACAGGAATTCTCTATATGCCCCTGCCTGTCCTGGAACTCACTCTGTAGACCATGCTGGCCTTGTACTCAGAAATCTGCCTACGTCTGCCTCCCACGTGCTGGGATTAAAGCTGTGCACCACCAACACCCTGCAAATATTGCCATTTTTAGTGAGATATTTTTAATGTTTTTTTACTGGTTTATGTAAGATATTTTAAATGGTGTGTCCATTTTTTTTTCACGTTGTTGCAGTATTCCTTTCAAAGTTTGTTGATTATTGCTCACAAATACAGGATTTAACATCAGGACACTGACATTCTTCTTTTTCATTTCATTCCTCTCCTTTTTTTCTTTTTAACTTATCTGGAAATGGATTTTTCTGTATAGTCCTAGCAATTCTGGGCCTTCTTGTGCAGTTCAGTCCTGAATTCAAATCTACTGGATTTTATCACCAAATCCTGAGATTAAACCCCTTTCTAAGCAGACATCAACATTTTTTTTTTAATTTTCTGTCTCACAATATTTCTTTAGAAGATGTCCTCATCACAGTTCCCAAGTAATGCCTTCAGACACTTCTAACTTTCTGTAGCAACCTTACCATATAGAGCCTATGTAAGGCATCCTGTTGGGTAGCATTCTGTCTTAAGCTGTCCACATCCAAAGGGTTTGTATTCTTCACAGTGGCCTGTGAGGTTAGTATGATAAATCTGGGATGAGCTGTCAGGTGAAGAATTATTCACCACTGCAGCCACAAAGCTTGCAGTTTCCACTGCTCCTGATCATGATGGTGCAGAAGGTTTCTTTGATTTTCATAGACACTGGCTTCTTATTCCCAAATCTTGGTAGTGGTACTCTATTCTGCCTGTCTGTGTAAACAATTAGACATGAACCATGTCTTAGTATACTGGTTGAATCTTGAGAAGTTTGTTGTTCTTTTCTGCTGGATAGCCTGTTACTGGGGAAATCCGGCCATCAAGATTATTCTTAGCCTGGAAGGTACAGAGTCAGGGTCAGAGGAAGTGTGAAGTCTGGGTAAGGACTAGTTCTTAATCCAGATATTCCCTATGTATAAGAACCATAATTGTCAACATTTCTCATTTAAAAAAAAAACACTTGAGGTTTATATGTGTTATTCTCAAATGACAGCTGTAAGTTTTTTCCACTTAAACACACCCCTCAATATACAAGAACAGATATCTACAGGGTCCTTTATAAACTATTCACAGTTGTGCATCCCCATGGTCTCTGGTCTGTTTCCATTGTGAAAGGACATATGTTGAGAGAGATTTGTTTACCTTTGCTCTAATGATGTCCCTGGTCGTAATGTCTCAGTATTCATCCTGGTGTGAATACTGTGGAAATCGAAAATGTTAAAGGAACCGTGAAGCAAAAATGTTAATTGGTGTGAAAGAGTTAATGGGAACAGCCTTTTAGTTCCACTGACTGAAACTAAAATATTCATTACCTGTTATATTTCACAAAAACAGAATTATTGCTCATTTGTTCAAAGTGGACAGCCAGGTACAAATGAAATGACTTTTATCCACTGGGCTGTTTTTTTTTCAAAGCCTTGGAATGGCTCAACAAAGGAGTGCCTGAGAGCACCTGAATGTTCAGATAAAGTTTACTGAGGTCTCCTTGGCCTGAGAGTGCCTGTCCAGCCGCACTTTTGAACAAGAGGAATGGGTGGGACATTCTTTGATAGAAACAGCAGGAGCTTGGTTGCCAGTCAGAAAATTGTTGAAGAACAGCAGCAGGCTGTAGTGTTTGAGATTGTCAGACACCCTGTGAAAATTGCAAAACCCAAATTAACTTGGAGCTAAAAAGTTAGAGATCTGATTAAGAGGTAAAATCTTGGATGTTGTAGTGAAGAGCAAAAACTTATAATTTTGGGTCTTATAGCATTTTGGTATGTAAGTTCAAGAAATACAGGGCTGAAGAATAGACCAAGGCGGGTCCAGGCACAGCCAAACCCACCCTGTAGCTAAGAATGTCCAGCCATAAAAGATAAAAAAGAGAATGCAGGAACTAGCCACTGCTATCAGGGCAGACCAAATGGCCATCTGGCAGGATGGCACCTCCCTATAGATCCCCATAAATCATACATTGACCAGGTGTCCTGCTGACCTCGAGAAGTCCCAAGCCCTTGTGCCTCCCTATACCTTAGCATGCACATATTACCCTGTTAATTTGTAATCATCCCGCCAACATTTAAATAAGCCTATCATGTGTAATGGCCCAAATTCTTTTGGCTCCCCTGTTTTTGGTTTGTGGTTTTTGCCTTTATATGCCTGTAAAAAGTTTGGGCCGGGGTTGAACTTCCCTGCCCCCTGCGCAGTGCATGAGATTCGACCCCAGCATGCTGGCTTGGGCGCTCCTTTTTTGTTTGTGTGTTTGTGTGAGATTAAAGCTTGTATAGTTACAGCGAGTTCCGCCTCAGTGTCCTACTGGGTGCGCACCTCCCTGAAGAGGGACTCACTGAAGGGGTCTTTCATGTGGTGGATCGGCTGGGAGATGTGTGACCACCCAGGGGTCCTAGACCCACTTGGAGGTAAGGCCCTCTATCTTGTCTTGGTTTTGTCTCTATATTCTGTCTGAAAATCTTGTGAGATCACAGTTTCAGTTTTGCAAACTCTCTTATGAGACAGTGCTTCGAAGGGAGAGCAAAGTGGATAAGGACAGATGTGTCTAGGTGTCCACCATTTGTTCGCCCTGGGAGACTTTCAGGGAAGTCAGGGGGAGGGCCAGGGATGCCTAGTGAACCTCCTCGGGAAAAGTCAGGGATAAATTTTCTCCTTGACGATCTGTTTCTGAGACCTGATACTAGGCCGTCTGATTCTTTTCAGGAACTCTGGTTGACACAGAGTAGGCAACCGGTTTTGCTTTTGAGTCTTGTAGCCTTTGTAATTGTTTTTAACATGTGTGTGACAGAGCTTAACATGGGAAAGACTGTGACGACCCCACTAACACTTACTCAGAACCATTGAACAGACGTTATGACTAGGGCCAACAATCTTTTCTTTGATGTCAAGAAGGGACCTTGGCAAACTTTTTGCTCCTCTAAATGGCCAGCTTTTGGTGTGGGCTGGCCTTCGCAGGGAAATTTTAGCTTGCCTGTTATTCTAGGTGTCAAGTTATTTTTCAGACTGCAGGAGGGCATCCTGATCTGGTACCTTATATAATTGTGTGGCAGGATCTGGTACAAAATCTGCCACCCTGACTGGGTTCCTGGACTTCCGGAGCAGAGGCAGCGATGGTGGCAGTAGCCATGAAACCGAAAATGATGCATGCGGGTCTGCCAGAGCACGTTCCATTGGCCCCCCTGAGGATCTATCCTGAAATTGATGATGCCTTTTTCATTGACTCCTTCCCACCCCCTTACCCCCAAAGAACTTCTAATCCTGATCCCTCACAACTGCCCACCCCAGCAGACCCCAGGGTGGCCTCTGTGACAGGACCGTTGGGAGGGACTCCTAGCTACAAAGGCCATAGTTCAGAGGGAAGTGAATCTAAACCAGATCCACTGTTGCTTTGCCTTTAAGAGCTTATGTAGGAGGACCTTCCCATGCCCCGGGGCAGTTAGTCCCATTGCAGTACTGGCCATTTTCATTGATAGATATGTTGGCAGATATGTATAACAGATATGTATAACTAATCACTCCTATTTCTCATAAAATCCCTCAGGCTTAACAGGACTCCTTGAGTTCCTAATGTTCTCCTACCAGCCCACTTGGGATGACTGCCAGCAAGTTTTGCAGGTCCCCTTTAGAACTGAAGAGAGAGAGAGGATCCTGCTAGAAGCCAGATAAAAACGTCCCAGGACCAGATGGGACCCCCACTAATCTCCCCAACCTTATAAATGCAGCTTTCCCCTTGGCCCGTTCTGCCTGAGAGTTCAATACTGTGAAAGATAGGGAGCGTCTCACAGTCTACTGATGGACTCTAGTGGCAGGGATAGAGCGGGCTGCAGGGTTACCCACCAATTTGGCCAAGGTAAGAGAAGTCCTTCAGGGTTCAATGGAGCTGCCCTCCGTTTTCTTAGCACGACTAATGGAGTCTTATAGGAGATAGCCCCATTTGATCCCTCTTAGGAGGGACAGCAGGCAGCTGTAGCCATAGCTTTTATTGGTCAGTCTGCCTCTGATATTAAGAGAAAGTTACAGAGGTTAGAGGGTCTCCAAGATTATACTCTGCAAGATTTAGTAAAAGAAGCTGAGAAAGTATACCACAAGAGAGAGACTGAGGAAGAAAAGCAAAAGAGAGAAGAGAAAGAGGTAGAGGAAAGAGAAATCCGGTATGAACGCCAGCAGGATAGGAACTTGACTAAGATTTTGGCTGCAGTGGTAGGTGGAGAAAGTTCAGAGAAGGGTCAGTCAGGGAACCTGCGCAACAGGACAAGAAGACCCCCAGGAGAACAGAGACCTCCACTTGAGAAAGACCAATGCACATACTGCAAGAAAAAAGAATATTGGGCCAGAGACTGCCCAAAGAAGAAGCAGAGGGGCCCCAAAGTATCTGCCCTTGAAGAAGACAAGGGAAGTCGGGGCTCGGTCCCCCTCCCCAAGCCTAGGGTAACTCACTCTGTGGAGGGGACCCCCGTTAATTTTCTAATAGACACAGGAGCTGAATATTCAGTCTTGACTGAACCTTTAGGACAATTAGGATCAAAGAAGATTTTAGTTATGGGAGCCACTGGTAGCAAGCTTTATCCCTGGACAACCAAAAGGATTTTAGACATAGGAAAAAATAAAGTGACACATTCTTTTCTTGTGATACCTGAGTGCCCAGCACCCCTGCTAGGCTGGGAACTTTGGAAAAAATTGAAAGCACAAGTCCAGTTTACTTCTGACGGACCTGAGGTATCATGGAAGAAGAATCCAGTGGCATGCTTAGTTTTAAATTTAGAAGAAGAATATCACCTCCACGAACAGAAATCTGAGACTTTACCCTTAAAAGAATGATTGACAGGTTTTCCAGAGGTTTGGGCAGAGCAGGCTGGGATGGAATTAGCTAGGCAAGTGCCACCCAACATAGTCGAGCTAAAAATGGCTGCCAAACCCGTTTCAGTCAGGCAATACCCCATGAGTCAAGGGGCTAAAAACAGCATTCGACCACATATCCAGAGACTGTTATAACAGGGTATATTGGTCCCGTGCCAGTCCAATTGGAATACCCCCTTCCTGCCAGTGTGTAAACATGGGACAAATGACTATCTGCCTGTCCAGGACTTAAGAAATGTCAATAAGCGGGTACAGGACATTCACTCAACTGTGCCCAACCCTCACAACTTGCTGAGTTCCTTACCACCTGAACGGTCCTGGTACACTGTCCTGGATTTGAAAGATGCCTTTTTCTGTCTCAGATTACACCTGAGCAGTCAACTTCTGTGTGCTTTTGAGTGGCGAGTCCCTGAAGGAGGATATACGGGTCAGCTAATCTTGACTAGGCTGCCACAGAGGTTCAAAAATTCACCCACTTTTTTTGATGAAGTGGTCCACCACAACCTTATGCCCTTTAGGGAACAGAACCTCCAAATTTCTCTCCTATAGTATGGAGATGATTTAATCCTTTCAGCTTCAACCCAGGAACTGTGCCTTGACAGGATCAAGAAGCTTCTAAATGAAAAAAGTGAATTGGTGTACCAATAAGAAAGCTCAGCTATGCCATATGGACTTGACCTACCTAGGATACTCCCTCCGAGAAGGAAAGCAGTGGTTCACCGAAGCTCGAAAGAAGACTGTGATGCAGATCCCAACCCCCACCACTCTGTGACAAGCACGTGAGTTTCTGGGAACGGCAGGCTTTTGTAGACTCTGAATACCAGGGTCCACAATGTTGGCGGCACCTCTGTACCCACTCACTAAAGAAAAAGTCCCGTTCACCTGCACAGAGGAACACCAAAAATCCTTTAACAGCATAAAGGCTGCTCTGCTTGCAGCCCAGGCTTTGGCCCTGCCAGATTTGACTAAGCCTTTCACCATATACGTTGATGAGCCAGCTGGAGTAGCCAGCAGAGTCCTGACTCAGACTCTGGGGCCGTGGAAGAGGCCAGTGGCCTACCTGTCTAAAAAATTGGACCCAGTTGCCAGTGAATGGCCCTCCTGCCTAAAAGCCATCGCTGCAGTAGCCCTACTTGTTAAAGATACTGGAAAGCTTACTCTAGGTCAGCATGTGAGTGTAATCACTCCCCATGCGTTAAAGAGTATTGTATGACAGCCCCCTGACCATTGGATGACAAATGCCCGGATGACCCACTACCAGAGCCTGTTGCTAAATGACCGAGTGACTTTTGCCCTACCTGCCATCCACAATCCTACCACCCTCCTCCCCAAGACGGATGCCTCTACCTGGGTACACCAATGTGCTGATATCCTGGATGAAGAAACTGGATCGAGAAAGGATCTGACTGACCAAACTTGGCCAGGTGTGCTTGACAGGTACACAGATGGTAGCAGCTTTGTGGTGGAGGGAAAATAAAGAGCAGGAGAGGCAGTGGTTGACAGAAAACATGTAATTTGGGCAAGTTAACTTCCAGAAGGAACTTCGGCTCAGAAGGCTGAGCTCCTGACGCTATCTAAAGCTCTGCGGCTGGCAGAAGGTAAGAAAATCAATATTTACACTGACAGCCACTATGCTTTTGCCACAGCTCACATTCATGGGGCCATCTATAGACAAAGGGGGCTACTTACTTCGGCAGGCAAGGAAATCAAAATAAAGAAGAAATCTTGGCCCTCCTAGAGGCTATACACATGCCCAAGAAACTGGCCATCATCCTCTGCCTTGGCCATCAAAAGGAGCAAGGTGCTGTAGCCCAGGGAAATCAGATGGCAGGTTGGGTGGCCAAACAGGTGGTACAAGGCATCCCTGCGCTTCCTGTAGAGAGTATAGAAGAACCAAAAGGGACCCCAGAGATCAGTTTTGAATACACCTCCATAGATTATGAGATGATTGAAGATCTTGAAGAACAAGGGAAGTCCAAAGGATTTAGCTACCATGGGATAGCAAGAACAAAAGAAGGAAAAATTATTTTGCCCTATAGAGAAGGAAAGGCATATGTAAAACGCATCCATCCCTTGACACATCAGGGAGCAAAGAAATTGTGTGATTTAATCCAGTCCTCAAACTATTATGTGCTCAGGCTACTAGACGAACAAGTAACTAAATCCTGCTAGTGTGTTGCCTAATTAATGCTGCAGGCCCCTTTAATGAACAAGGAAAACGACAACTGGGGGATAGACCTGGAGTTTACTGGGAAGTAGACTTCACTGAGATCAAACCAGGAAAATATGGTAATAAATAGTTACTAGTTTTCATAGACACTTTCTCAGGATGGGTAGAAGCCTTCCCCACCAAGTCTGAAACTGCTCAGGTGGTGACCAAGAAGATCGTTGAAGAGATCCTACCCTGGTTTGGGATCCCCAGTGTAATATGCTTGGAAAATGGGCCTGCATTTGTTGCCCAGGTAAGTCAGGAATTAGCCACACATTTGGGGAACAATTGGAAGTTAAATTGTGCTTATAAACCCCAGAGATCAGTAGAGGTAGAAGGAATGAACAGGACTCTAAAAGAAACCCTAACTAAATTAGCTTTTGAGACCAGTGGTAAAGACTGGGTGACCCTCCTTCCCTTTGTGCTCCTTAGGGCCCGAAACACACCTGGGTGTTTCGGCATTACTCCTTATGAAATTCTACATGGGGGACCACCCCCCTTGACCGAGTCTGATGAGATATTGAATTCCAGTGCTGACTCTTCCTCACCCTCTTCTCTGTTTACCCATTTAAAGGCCTTAGAAGTTGTCAGAACACAGATCTGGGACCAGATTAAAGAAGCATACACACCAGGGAGCAGTGCAGTGCCCCACAGGTTCCAGGTCGGGGACTCAGTTCTGGTCTGACAACATCGAGCTGGCATGCTTGAGCCACGGTGGAAGGGACCTTATCTAGTGCTGCTGACCAGCGCCAAGGTCGCAAAGGTAGACAGGATCACTGCCTGGATCTACGCATCCCACATAAAAAAAAGGCACCCAACCAGGATGAAGACGACCTCAGAGAAAATTGGACAGTGGCCGCTACTGATAATTCTCTTAAACTGTGCCTTCGCTGTACACCAACCTTGGGTAATAATCCTCACACTCTTATGACCCTGACATGGGAGGCCATCTCTCAAGCTGGAGATACTGTATGGAGTACTTCAAAGGCCCCCCCCCTTATACATGGTGTCCCCCTCTGTTTCCTGAAATCTGTGCCCTGATAGATGGATTAGATGCCTGGGATATCCCTGAAGAGTCACATGAAACGGTGCCCCAAGATGAGGTAATCTATCACAAGCAGCCATATCACCAGGGGTTAAGTTCCCAAGGAAAGTACATTGCAGATATACCAGGCTGTAGTAGCAGGTCTCAACAGAGGAGACTTTGTCAGGAGCCCTTTTATGTCTGTCCCAGGGATAGGGCAAATAAAAAAGAGGCTCGCTGGTGTGGGGGAATAGAGGGCATCTTCTGTAGTCAGTGGAGATGTGAAACCACTGGTACCACTCATTGGGACCCTTCCTCTAGCTTGATATTATTATAGTATCCAGATGAAATAAGGGCCATGATTCCTTAAACATCACTTTTACTCAAAAAGCAAAAGAGACAAAAAAGATTGGATAAGGGGAAGACTGTGGGGCCTAACATTTTATGTGACAGGGACAGGCCCTGGATTCACATTTAAGATTCGGCTAAAGATGAAGTGTCCCCCAACCCAGGCAGTAGGACCTACCCCCGTTCTTGTTAAAAAACCTCCAATGCCCCTTCCCAGACCTACTTTTCCCGGACCTACCCTAGTTGTTCCAGCTATTCCAACAGAAGTCTATACCCCTTCCTCAGACCTGAAACTTACATTGCCCCTACTCCCCCAGATACTGAAAACCGTCTGTTTAGTCTGGTACAGGGGGCTTTTTGGTACGCAATTGTACCAATCCCAACATCACTAAGTCTTGTTGGCTGTGTTATGCCTCCATTCCCTCATATTATGAGGGAGTTGCTCAAGTCAAGACAAACAATAAGGCTGAGGACAATTCTCAGTGTCCTTGGGGAGAAAACAGAAAACTAACATTAGCAGCTGTCTCGGGAAATGGACTTTGCCTGGAACAAGTCCCACATGACAAACAGTAACTCTGTAATCAGACTCATCATCACCAGTCTTCCAATAATAGAGGTCAGTACTTAGTCCCTCCCTTAGTCACAGTATGGGCTTGCAACACTGGACTCACTCCCTGTGTATTTACATCTGTTTTTAATACTTCTAAAGATTATTGTCGTTTAGTTCAGAGTGTTCCTAGGCTTCTGTATCATGATGACAGTTTTTTGTCAATGGATTCAACCACTGGACCCGGTATAAAAGGGAACCCATTACCATGACCTTAGCAGTGCTTTTGGGTCTAGGAACAGCAGCTGGGGTCGGCACAGGCACAACTGCCTTGATACAGACCCCCCACTATTTTCATGAATTGCACAACCGCTATGGATGCAGACCTAGGAGCACTAGAGCAGTCCATCACCAAACTTGAAGAATCTTTGACCTCGCTACAGAACAGGAGGGGGCTAGATCTACTTTTTCTCAAAGAAGGTGGACTCTGTGCCGCACTAAAAGAAGAGTGTTGTTTTTATGTAGACCATTCTGTTCTTATAAGGGACTCCATGGCTAAGCTCAGAAAAAGGTTAGAAAAATGAAGCAAAGAAAGAGAAGCGTATTAAGGATGGTATGAAAATTGGTTTAACAGGTCTCCCTGTTTTACGACACTGATTCCACCCTGGCAGGCCCTCTGATTATTTTTTCCTCCTGCTTTCTTTTGGGCCATGTATTTTAAATAAGCTGGTTGCTTTTGTTAAAGATAAAATAAACACCATACAAGTCATGGTCCTCAGACAGCAATATCAACAAGAAGAAAGGTCGTTCTAAGATTAGAGCTATCCACTAAAAGAAGTGGGAAATGAACAGCAAAAACTTATAATTTTGGGTCTTATAGCATTGTGGTATGTAAGTTCAAGAAATTCAGGGCTGAAGAATAGACCCAGGCGGGTCCAGGCACAGCCATACTCACCCTGTAGCTAAGAATTTCCGGCCATAAAAGATTAAAAAGAGAATGCAGGAACTAGCCACTGCTATCAGGGCGGACCAAATGGCCATCTGGCAGGATGGCACCTCCCTATAGACCCCATAAATCATACATTGACCAGGTGTCCTGCTGACCTTGAGAAGTCCCAAGCCCTTGTGTCTTTCTCCATTTTAGCAGGTACATATTACCCTGCTAATTTTTAATCATCCTGCCGCCATTTAAATAAGCCAATTATGTGTAATGGCGCAAATTCTTTTGGCTCCCCTGTTTTTGGTTTGTGGTTTTTGCCTTTATAAGCCTGTAAAAAGTTTGGGCTGGGGTTGAACTCCCCTGCCCCCTGCGCGGTGCATGAGTTTCGTCCACAGCATTCTGGCTTGAGCGAACCTTTGTTGTTTGTGTGTTTGTACGCCATTAAAGCCTTGTATAATTACAGTGAGTTCGGTCTCAGTGTCCTACTGGGTGCGCGCTTGCCCGAGAAGGGACTCCCCACGGGGGTCTTTCAGTAGGTTTTCTGAATAAGTTTGTATTACATGGCAAAAAAAAAAAAGATTTATTATATTCATTTCCTTCCTTCTCATGGTGTTTAAGGCATATATAATGCAATTGAATACTGCACATTCGGATTATTAACAGTTTTATACCAAGTTCCAAATTTAACATACCACGAAATGAGAAAGCGTACAATATATATTCCAATCATGAATAAGCAAATGAATGTAGGGAAATAGTTTTCAGGTACTAAGATACATAGCTATTAAGACATGATCAGAACAATTTAGATCAGAGGATATTAGCCTAACCCCTATGACTTAAATTTCCCCTTGGCTGTATACTCAGAGCTCTGTGTCCTGTCTGTTGCTGATTGGAACAATGCTTTGTTTTTCAGTAGCTTCCTGCATGAATTTAACATGGTCATACACTATAGACCGTCTTAGCAGGAATCAACTTAATGTGGATCTAGGAATCTGTTACCTGTAGAGAAGGGCCTCTCTGTTAAGAATGATCAGTGACCATTGTACCTCATTGTTTCTACAGAGGATCCTAAAGGGTGCATAACCTGCTGTGAAAAAGATCTAGGCCCTCTAATCCATGACACAAGCCTAGTTTCCATTTGTTCAGTTATGTCAGATTTTGTACTAATATATTCAGGCAAAGTAATTACTGTTATATATCTGTTCTATCCAAGATTTTAATACTATTGGTTGCTATTTTGCATTGAATCCTAGAGCTGATGAACCAAGTAGAGAACACTGGGAAATCACCTAGATAAAAGAGATAAAGTGTGTGATGGTTACACCTTGTAATGGCAATGACTCTTTGAATTAAGAGGCCTTAAAAAGAAATGAAATAGAAACTTGAGTTTCTCAGTAATGTGAGTCACTCTGGTATCAGGTCTCTTTAGCCTGAGGATACAAGAGAAGACTCTAACCAACATCATTGACAGTCTTGGTCTTAGGTCATCATGATATCCCTTTCTATGATCCCAAGTGTATCACAATATAATAAGTAGACCCACCAAAGGCAATAAAGTAAAGACAGCACTAATCACTGAGTCCTAGGCATGCTAAATGCTAGGCAGTCACTCTGTCAACTGAGCTATGTACAGACTCTGTTCCCAATATTCACAGATTTAAGTTTTTTCCAATGAAGCCTAGAAGCTGCTTTCGAAGGAAGATGTGTTCTATGACTATGTCCTAGCACAGTCTGCTGGAAATGGCACCTCAGTTTCTGGTCAGTACTAGGAGAGCAACAGCAGGGAGGTAAAAGCTATTCACTATTGCGTCCCGCTCGACCGGCAAGAAAGATACAACAAACTAGAATCTTCCAAAGCAAGAGCTTTATTGCTTGCTTATCAGGAAGATCCCGAACCGGGAAAATGGCGCTGCTTTTATAACCTGCAGCGTGACATTTCAGCACCTGATATGGCATGACAGCTCCTGATTCATTGCTTGCCCATCACCTGAATATTTCACCCCGAGAATGGGAGTGACTAGGAGTGAATTCACTCTCGCACCTTCGTACAAGGCTTCTTTACTAGTTAGCCACAGCGGAGGCCCGCGCCATCTTATAATGGCGATTGCTCGCGGCACACACGGCTCTCCTCAGAGATTACTGGTGGCATGCACGAGATTGCTCGCAGTACGTACCTGCTCTCCACATCTTCCCCTTTTTATTTTATTAAATCTTGAGGCTGGTCTAGGCCTGTGTAACTTTGCCCATCCACTGTGGCTCCTGTCTTAGGTCATTCCTTCAATGTCACAGCCTTTCCTGTCATAGGGTAACCATATCGCCACCGGGCCCCGTGTCTTAGGTTGATCTGTGCATGAGGAAAGTTGCCCGTCCCTGGATACCACAGTGCTATGTGACATTAACTACTAAATAAACTAGGGCGAACTCTATAAAAGAGGACAGCCACCAATGTCAATTAATTTTTGAGCATAGATAGCCAGATTTCAGGGAAGGCCCCTTGCTTGATGGCAGCAAGTGCTTGGGTTATCAAAACCTTGTCACGTGTTTGTTGGGTTCTGAGCTTGCAAACCAACCAGAGCATGACCACAAGTCCACAGCAGGTGGCAACGCCAAATAAACCTACCCCCACCCATTCCTTAAAATAAGAAAAGGCAGATGAAATCCAGGAGGAGAGGACCTCTGTCAATGACAGGTCCACTCGTGTTGAGTTGATCTTTAGAACGGCCGCTCTAAGGACCTCAAGGGTCTCATCGAATCTTTCAGAGCAGTTTCCTGCAAGATATAAAGAAACCTGTCTAGACAAATTAGCTGCATAAGTAAAATTTCATATTGGACACTGGTAATGCACAGAGCTTCCAGTTTTCTTTCACAACCCAACTGGGCCATCTGGTATAGAACACCTATCTGTTCTTCTGCCAGGTCAAGGTACTGATTCAAAGTCATCAGCCCTCCCTTTAACTTGGTACTAGCAGAAGTTTGGACAGTGATGGCATCAGCCAGATCTGCTGAAAGCTGATTTAATTTTGTGCCTGATTGAACCGCACTAAACATAGCATACCCTGCAGCTGTAGCAGCAGCTGCACTGGCTGAAATTGCTATGATCACGGCAGCAGTAATGCCAAAATCTCTCTTTTTTCAAAACATAGATAAGATGGAGGGTGTATCCACCAGAACAGGGATCCAACGTGGGATCCGTGCCACCATGGCACGGGTGTTCTTTGTTACATCCCAACATTGAGAAATCCAACAATTATCATTGGAACAGATTTCAAATGAATCATTTGAAAGAATAAACAAGAAAGCGGGGTAAACACAGACTGTGGTAGATGGATAATTAATCTGGTTTACCAAAGTTTTATTAAACCCAGTGATCTCTGCACTGGTATTACTATATCCATAAGAGTCCAGGGAGGCATCATGTATTCCCCAATACTGAGCAAATCTTGAGATGCCAGTAAAAGAAGCCTTTCCAACTGCTCCTCCCTGGATAAAGATCAAAGGATTGAGTTCTGTACAACTGCCATTGACTCCACAAAGCTCCCACTTGTGAAAGGGATGCATTCTAATGTCCTGTATGAAAAGTCCCTTTTTCATAACAAATTCCTTCTCTGGGTTATCTATCATGTTGGGAGAAAAGGAAAAGGTTTTACTCTGATCTGCCCAATGAGTGATGGAGGATTGACAATCAGACCAAGGCAGGATCAGCCCTTCATCTTCCAAACTACAATGAGGGGCTATTTTTGGTTGGTGTGGACGTTTTTTGTCTGAAAAGTTAGTTGGTAGAAATGTACCATTAACCCAATTTACCTCGTGCCAAAAGGTCCGATTTGTAAAGGTTATCTCTACATTGGAAGTATCTTGGGTTGTGCTCATGCAACCTCCTCTATGCTCATTAAACTTCCCCAAAGCTCGGGCTGTGAGGTTGATACAATTTCCTGGTCCATTAATTCGAAAACATAAAGAACCCTGTTCTAGTAAAGTGCGATTTTCTCCTAATGGTGCTCAGGTTGGGATCATAGGGTAAATATGGCAAATCCACTGTTTTATCAGTAGTAAAGAATTTTGGAAAAACTATAGCATCATAGCGAACTGGCATTGGTTTAGGGAAAGTTGAGAGAATAGCCCATCTCTGCTGGCCCATTATACTAGGAACCTGAGACAAGTTCAGCATTGTCAGGATCAGGAACAGTCCTCGGGAGGTCAGCATCTTCTGCACCATCCTTGATGAATATCCTGGGGATGAGTCATTCCGGCAGCCAAAATGGGTTGTCTTCACTCTGTGAAAAAACACAAACAGCTCCCCGGGATCTGATTAAGATAGGATCAGGGCCTTTCCAGAGACTAGTTAAAACATCCTTCCGTTTGACCATTTCTTTTGGTCTATCAGGGTTTGAGTTATGTCGCTCAGCTGCAGAGTGTCCCTGCTCGTCGAGATTCAAAAAATTAAGTGTAAAGAGTGCCATAGATACTGCTACTCTTGGCACTGAGGGCAGAGTCTCATCAACTCCCCCTTTCTGTTTTATAAGATTTGAGTTTGCGGTGGGCACATTCCACAATGCCTTGTCCTTGAGTATTATAAGGAAGGCCAGTCAAATGAGTGACATCCATTTGATGACAAAATTGTTGAAATTAAGTAGAATTATATGCTGGCCCATTATCCGTTTTTAGAATTGTGGGCTTGCCCCACACACTCCACGCTTCTAGGCAGTGCTGTATAACATGAGAGGCTTTTTCACCTGTTAAAGGTGTGGCAAATATTACACCAGAGCAGGTGTCAATAGAAACATGTAAATATTGATTTCTCCCAAAGGAGGAAATATGACTGACATCCATTTGCCAGACCTGTAATGTCCTGACGCCACGAGGATTTACCCCTACATGAGGAGTAGGTAAAAATTGACAACAGTTTTGACATTGGGTGACAATGTCACGAGATTCTTTCCTGGTTAAATTAAAACGGTGGTGTAATGTCTCAGGTGTCACATGAAAGCATTCATGAAATTCTCATGCAGCCTCTGCCTGTGAGGACAAAGCAGCAGCCACGATTCTAGTGGCTTTGTCTGCTAAGTCATTTCCATGAGACATGAGGCCAGGAAGGCCAGAATGACCTCAAACATGAGTAATATAGACAAGATGTCTTCTGTATAACAAGGCTGACTGAATCTTTTGAAAAATGTGAGCAAGCTTACTAGTTGGTTTAATTAAGCCTGCAACTTCAAGCATATTAACTGCATTGAACACATATAAGGAATCAGATACAATATTGAGCGGTCCCAGGAAAGTTTCAAGGACTTCTAGAACTACCAAACACTCTACAACATGGGGTGATGAATCATTATATTGTTTAGATGTTACTTGGCCATTTACTACATATGCACCTATACCAGATTTGGATCCATCTGTATACACTACTACCCCATCCGGAAGTGGGTGTTTGACTGTTATTATTGGAAACACTATAGCTTGGCTTAAGGCAAATTGTAAAATTGTATGTTTTGGATAATGGTTATCAATTTGTCCTGAATAGGAGGCAACCAAGACTGCCCAATCGTTGGTTGTTGCTGCCAGGGTTTGAACTTGAGCAGAAGTATAAGGTACACTTACTATATAAGGTTCTTACCCGAAATAAGTAATGGCTGCTTTTATCCCCCTAAGTGCAAGTTGAGCAACTGCATTAGGATACCACTCAATGATTTTTGCAGGGGAAGCATTAGGATGGACCCACAACAAGGGCCCATTTTGCCATAAGACCACTGTTGGTAACTGTGCAGTTTTTAATATGCACAATTCAAATGACTGAGACTCGTCAATGCGTTGTAATTGAGCATCTTGTAGGGCCTTTTCTACAATTTGTAAAGCTTGACATGCAGCTGGGGTAAGTGCTCTGTGGGAGGAGATATGGGTATCTCCCTCTAATATGTCAAATAAGGGCTTTAATTCTGCTGATGGAATTTTCAAAAAGGGTCTCAGCCAATTAATATCTCCTAACAATTTTTGAAAATCATTCAAGGTATGTAGTTGATCTTTGCGAATCTCTAATTTTTGAGGAACAATTTTGTCAGGATAAATAAGTGACCCTAGGAAGGCTCCCATTCGAGCAACTTGCACCTTTTGGGTGGCCACCTGCAATCCCCATTGCCCTAACGTTTTTATTAATATAAGGTATGCATCTTGCAATAACTCTGAATTTTTATGGCAAATCAAAATGTCATCCATATAAATTATCACCTGTAATGATGGAAAATGTTCTCTAACTGACTTAAGTGCCAATTGTACATACAGTTGACACATGGTGGGGCTATTCGCCATCCCCTGAGGTAGGACCTTCCATTGGTATTTTTGATCTGGCTCTAAGTAATTAATGGCTGGGATCGTAAATGCAAATCTTTGCCTATCTTGAGGGCATAAAGGTATAGAGAAAAAGCAATTTTTAATGTCTAGGATTATAATTTCCCAATTTTTGGGTAAGGCAGAAAGTAATGGTAGCCCTTGCTGAACTGGTCCAAACAGATGCATTTGCGCATTAATTGCTCTAAGATCATGTAATAAGCGCCATTTGCCAGATTTTTTCTTAATTACGAAAATAGGTGTATTCCAGGGTGAGTTAGAAGGCTCTAAATGCCCCAAGTGTAGCTGTTCAGAAATTAGTTTTGTGGCTGCTTCTAATTTTTCAGAGGAGAGAGGCCATTGGGGAACCCATACAACTTCCTCTGTAAGCCATGGTATGGGCATGGAACCCTCAACAGCTGTCTCTAGAAAAAATCCAAACCTTGTCTCCCATTATTACCTTTTTGAGGGATAGGTTCAAGTTTACCCTGCTCTCCTTTTCCTAATCCCCTTCCTTCTTTATAGCATATTTTCTTAATCATTCGAACAGCTTGTGGCGAGCATGCATTAGTTAAGGTCAGTCCTAGTGCCTGTAAGATGTCTTTCCCCCAGAGATTTACTGGGAGTGGTAAGACATAAGGAGTGAATCATCCCATTTGACCTTCAGGCGCTGTCCAGCTCAAAGTACGGGAACTAATAGTGGGACAGGACTGATAACCGAAACCTTGCAAAGAATGTGATGACTGAATAACTGGCCAAGTTTTCGGCCACCAGTGAGAAGAAATAATACTTTTGTCTGCTGCTGTGTCTAAAATCCCCTTAAATTGTTTCCCTTCTATAACTAACTCTAAAGAAGGCCTGGAATCTAAAGGCATTATTAAATAGGCCGAATCATTTCAAGTAGAACCAATCCCTCTGGTAGCTTGAGGGACACCAGAAGAGGGAAAACAGCCATGTAGGCTAGGCTGAATTACTAACTGAGCTATACTATCTTTTTGTGAAATAGAAACGACACCCTGAGGACAGGAACAGAGAACTTGAAGTCCCCCTTCATAATCTTGACCTACATCTCCAGGGTGAACAATAAGACCTTGTAGTGAAAGGGAAGCCCTGCCCAATATTAGGCCGACACTCCCAGATGGCAGAGGTCCTTTATAGTCAGTAGGAATAGGCTGCTCTCCCATTTGAGGGATCAGCATGAATTGGGTGGTGGTACGGAGGTCCAATCCAGCTGAGCCTTCTGTTGCCCTGCGGACTGTGGGGTCCACCTTTCGCCTGTCGTAGTCCCGTATGTTTTCGGGCCCTAAAACCTGAGGGCCCTGTACTGGTTTTTTGAAATGGTGTCATTATCTACTGCTTGAGGGAATCCTGGCTGCAGGAGCCTGCCTCGAATGTCCCTGATTGAACGACAAGCGCTAGTCCAATGATATCATTTTCCACACTTAGTGCACAATCCTGGTGCTCTCCTTTTAACAAGGGCTCTACAGTCCTTTTTTAAGTGTCCCGGTTTGCCACGATTATAGCAGAGTTTGAGCTCAGCCATGTCAGGGCATTTTTGCACTTGTAGAATGGCAGCTGCTAAACCTGCATTAGTGAGTGGCCCACCAAGTTCACGGCAAACCTTTGACCAGTCCTGCAGTCCCTTGCTTTTTCCAGGTGTAATAGCTGCCCTGCATTCCTGGGTAGCCTGTTCATATATCAACTGTTCAATTAAAGGCATAGCTGCTTTTGTATCTCAAAATATTCTCCCTGCTGCCTCTGTCATTCTAGCCACAAAAATTGAGTATGACTCCTGGTAGACCTGAGTGATCTTGGTCAAATGCCCACTTGCCTCTCCCTTCTTAGAGAGTGCCTTACATGCCTTAACAGCGGCAGCTGAGATCTGGGCGTATGCTCCCCAATAATAATCTGTTTGGTTAGCAGCATGCTGTCCCTGACCTGTAAGCAATTCAAATGTCCATGTCCTTTGGTTTCCTTCCATGGTGGCATTGGCCCTTGCCTGCGTCTGACAGGAGTCCTGCCACAAAACTTTCCATTCAAGATACATCCCCATACTGGGGGCTGCAGCTTTTACTACAGTCTGGCAATCACCAGGAGTCATAGTGTGAGTTGCAAGCCTTTCAACTTGTGCTACAGTGAAATTAGCTCTGACTCCATAACACGGACTGTTTCTGCAAGCTCCTTAATCTGTATATATTCTACTGGAGCGTGAACACGCCCTCCCTCAGCTCTTTCAAAAACTGGAAATGCCTGTTGTATCTTCCTCTGTTCCTCTTTTCGTATAAATGAGTCTGAATGATACCTCTGCACATAAGGCTCAGAATGGTGCCTCTGCACATAAGGCGGAGGTGCACTAGAACCCTGAATTTGCATATCCGAAGACTGCGCAATGATTTGACATTTGTCTCTAGCTGCTTTCATGTTATTCTGTAACTGATTAACTCGTCTTTCATCTGACTGGTATCTTTCTCCCTCACAACCTGTCGCTTTCTTCTCTAAGTCTGTTTCCTCATAGGAGCTAAGTTCCTTATCTGATTCTGAGCTACTGACAGCTAGCTGCTTAAACTCATCTAGTGGTGGGTAGAGGCTTCTTTCCTTATGTGCCTCTCCAGCTCGATCTCCCTTCTTCTCTCCCTTTCCATCCCTTTTTCTAATCTCTCCCCAGGTATTTTCCCTGACATTCTCTTTTCCTCTGTCTCAAGGCTCATGGAAAGGCCTAAATTCTTCAGTGCACTTTGTTTCCTCTCTATTTTTACTCTCTCTCCCTGATCTACCTCTGATAGACTTTCTTGAATTTCGTCCAGAACTTTCTGCCCTGCTTCTACCATTTGCTGACAATCCTCATCTGTTAAACATGATTTCACCAATTTCATAGCAGCATAATCCCTGCTTTAAGTTTGCCTTTCTGCTGTTCCCTAACTAGATCTCCTTTCAGTTTGTCCCAAGAGGCGACAGTTAATGACAATGAGCAAGCATACCATGGTGCAACACGGTCTATCTCTCTGACAAATCCCTCTTAGGTCTTAGTGGCTATTTTTAGGCCACACTGCTTCAGGACTGAGCGTAAGCCCACTACTATAGAATGGGAGATTCCCATACTGCCGCTGTCCAGGCCTGACCGGGCCTGAAATTGGTTGCTGTCCAGGCGCTGTCCAGGCCTGACTGCAACTAAGAACCAGTCAACAGTTCCAGTGGTGGAAACAAAACGAAACCAAAAGGAAAAGTGTAATCGCCATGCAAACAATCAAAAGGGCTTCTAACTCTGGAGAAATTTCAAGATTGTACGTATCTTGTAGAGCCTTTTGTCCCACAGTTCTGATTCTGCCCCGTGAATGAGGGATCTTCCTTGCGCCGGTGTGATGACAGTTCCCGGGTTTTGGCACCACTTATTGCGTCCAGCTCGACCAGCAAGAAAGATGCAACAAACCAGAATCTTCCTCAGCAAGAGCTTTATTGCTTGCTTCTCAGGAAGATCCCGATCCGGGAAAATGGCACTGCTTTTATAACCAGCAGTGTGACGTTTCAGCACCTGATATGGCATGACAGCTCCTGATTCATTGCTTGCCCATCACCCCACTATTACACCCCGAGAATGGGAGTGACTAGGAGTGAATTCACTCTCGCACCTGCGTACAAGGCTTGTTTACTAGTTAGGCACTGTGGAGGCCCGCACCATCTTATAATGGTGATTGCTCACGGCACACATGGCTCTTCTCAGAGATTACTGGCGGCACGCACGTAATTGCTTGCAGCACGTACCGGCTCTCCACAATTCACCACGATATCTGCAGTCCCTTCTATGAATAGTCTGTTGTAACCTGGAGAATTCTGGTCATCCACTCTGATACCACTACTGTTGTAGCAACTTGAACTTCTCTTAAACCAGTCAGTCCCTTTCTATAGAGATGATTCATCCCTGAAGCATCTACATGGGAGAGAGAATGGGGAGCATAGAAATCAGAGAGAGGCAGAAGTAATCTAGACTTCAAGTTGAGAAAAGAAAAAGTGGTCCTGGGGAAAATACAGTGATTTCTGGGTAGAGAATATGGAGCATCCCAGTAAAGGTAGTTCTGAACTGGCTTGTTTATCTTGAAGGCAGACTTGGGCATTGTATAAAGCTCTCTTGTAAGATCTCATACACAAAATTTTGCTCAATGTCTGACTCAGAAGTAATATTTCAGCAGTATCTAGGATTCATGCTGGAAAAAACTGGAGAAAAGAAATCAGGATTTTTGTGGGCCAAGGTCCATGACATAAGGCTTCAGATATCTAAATTGGCAAAGCTCATGCAGCCAAGAGAAACCTTTACACAGACATCTAGAGTCTTGTGGCAATGAGCCAGGATCAAATTCACCATAACTATCCATATTTTAGCATTCCTTGTGCTATGATAATAAAGGACACAGCCTGAGTTCATATAAATCATTAGGTCTGCTTTTATTGGGTTCTAACTTCCTGGGGCCGGGCTCTAAAGCAGGACAAATCTTTCCTCTGATCAGCAGAAGATATAACATGACCTAGTCATGTCAGGCATGCATGCAGAGCTTAGAGAATGAGAACCCTGAAGGGGCATAGAACCTCAAGAGATCAAGAAATAAATTGACTTTTGTTTGGCATTTGCCTGTCAGAGAGAGAAGCACTTAAGGCAGGGTCATCTCTGCCTTTCATTGTTTCAGGACTCAACACTCTGCAACTTTGTTTCAATACCTTCTTTCTGTTAACCATTAGCTTGCCTTTAGCCTCCTAGACTCAGTGTTGCTGAGTGTGAAACAGAGTATACTCCTGACAGCCTCAGGAGCATGTAGATGTGTAAGTCACACACAAATACCAATTCAAATGTGTTGTGTCTGGCCAGCGGCTCACATGTCTGGGTTCTAATCTGGAAAGGAATCTTGGAAACCTGGAAGAGAACAGGGAGCTAGGCAGAGAAGAGAAAGATGTAGCTAAGGCAAAATTCTGAACAAAGCTCAATTTTACTATTTCTGAAACTCATTTATGAAGCAGAGGTAGGGACCTGATTCCCGCCAAATCATCTTGGAGTAAAGTTACAGGTGAACACGTGATGGGTCCAGAAATGCTAGTTGGAAAGCAGCAGCAGTGGGAGTGGCAGGGTTATAGAGCTGCAAGCTCTGCTGAGATGCTCTCTAATACTGAAACCTGAGCAGATCAGCTGAAAATGAAAGGAAGCTTGTTCAGGTATAAGACTAAAAATAAGGGTTCTGGGCATGGAGGAACAACACTTGTGAAATATCAATCTGATATATAAGGAAAAACAGAAATAGACTAGCAACAACCAGTCCCAGAGAATAGAGGGAGATAGCTTACGAGGTTAGTCAAGCACCATTTGCTCTTTGGAATGCCTAACTGCTCATCCATCCAATTTTGCTTGTAACCATCTCCTTACTAATCTACCAGCCAGATAATATGCAAAGCCTGAGGGACCTTCTAACATTCAGTCCTAAAAGGGAGGTCACCATCAAATCTCCACCTCAGTGTTCAGGAAACACTGTAATAAAAGACAGAAACAGTGTAGGATCATAAAAACTATCTTGATTGTAACTACTAGAATTTAGTCCTAGCTACACACTTTTATTAAAAAAACTGACATCAATGAAATTTATATTTTACAGTTGTTTCTACAACAGAACAAACTATCTACATTTGGGGTTGGTCTTCCTATTTCACATAATCAAATCAGGAAAAAAAATTCCTCACAGGTGCCCCAAATTCCCAGAGTTTTAGTGAATTCCTAATATTATCAGGGTTACAACCAAGACTAGCCTTCATAAGTATACCTCTTGTCAATAAGACATACAATCATATCTCCTTATATTATATTAATTTCCAAAGGAAAGCAATAGTTATGCCTAGCACAGTATCCTATATCCAATATACAACTGCAAATAAAGTATATGAATTTCCAGGGCAGAATCATGCTTAACATGAGATAAAATTCCATATACAACTACAATCATATTTAATCGTTTAGAACAGATTACAATTTCTTAATTGTAACACCATATAAAATCAAATTCAAAGCATTGTTTACTTTCAAAGTACACTGACATGATTATACATTCTCATTCAAAATAAGAGGAAAAGAAACATAAACAGGAAATATTGGGAAAATCAAGATCAAATCTAGCTAGACAAACCCCAAATCCTAAATTTATGTACATTGTGGCTTAAAAAGCTCTTCCTATCTAGTTTCATGACTACAATATATTTCTCTGTCTTGGGCTGGTTCCATTCTTTGTGTGTAGCTTTCTTTGAGAGATATCGCACAGCTGTGGACCTTCTTACATCCTGATTGCTATATCACAATATAGGCTTCCCTTTCATACCTTCACAAAAAGCCTCTCTAGACATCCATTCAGGGACTTCGCTGCAACCTGGATGCCCTCAGTGGCTTTCCATAACCACGTAGGAAGACTCCATGTCTCTTTTCCTTCTGTATCCTTCATTAATCTGATGAAAGAACTACATGGTGGATGTTGCCAAGTTCTTTTGCCTGCTTTAGATAGAACCTGCCTGCTTCCTTGAATATTTTTTCATAAATTTGATATGTTTTTTTTCTGCTATAAACAGATCAATCCTTGGGACATTTCTTTGCACAAGTTGCAGGATTAGCTTGGTGGATACTCACCTCGAGGAAACAATTCCCTTTATTACATTACTCCTTATATCTTTCAACACTAGCTATGGCTCCCACAAAAAAATTTTCTGGTGCTCTTTTTTTCTCCAAACTTAAATTCTAGCTCATCCCTTAAAGAATGAGTACAATCAGGAAAACAAAAGTCAAGAAGCATTAGCGATGTGGGAATAAAGTACAGCTGTTCTGCTGGTGGGTGCTTAAGTTGGTACATCCAGGATAAAATCAGTGTGGAATTTGCTAAAAATATCTAAAAATAGAACTAACTGGTGACTCACCTATATCACACTTGAGTGTAGAAAAGATAGCATGGTTATCTATTGATACTTGCTCAGTCATTTTTGTTGATTTTGTTTTCAAAAAAGGAGATGCAATCAGCTGTAACGAAATTTGATAGAGAGTATATGGAATTTGAAAATACTATATAATAAATGCGTTAAGTCAGGCCTATAAAGAGAAATGCTACGTGTCTGTAATCACATTTGGTCTAGCTTCAACTATTAGATTTTTTGTTTAACTTGGAGTATCTGTGGAGATAAGGAAACCCAAAGTGGCACATGGCATGGAAGAAAGGATGAAGCCTTTATGGAAGGAGGGAATGACAGAACACATGCAACATAGTAGGAGGAGGAAACATTAGAGATTACAAGTTTAGGTAAGCATGAGTATAGGATTATGTCTGTTATTCCCATACGGAATGCCACATTGTAGGAATTTTATTTAAAATATTACATTTAAGTGGCATTACTCTTGGTTACAGTCCAAAACTTGATACTACAACACTTTCTGAAGAAACCACATACTCGAGTAATAGAACATGAATAAATAAAGTTATAAACAATCTTGAAATTTAATTCTTAGGGCTTGCTGTTATATAGTGGCAGAATGTTCTGTTTATGCTACTAGCAGAAAAATTAATCAAGCATATTACACATCTGTGATCCCTGACAACAAGATTAGTGACTCATTTGAAATATACTGTGTACATATATATATCATCTAGGTTTAAAGTTATATATTCCTGTTGTCTATTTTTCTGTGTTTACTTCTAGATCATAGGAACTATTTTACTGTTACCTAGAACTGATTTTAGAACGAGGACAGAATACTTTGTCTTAATAATTTCATGCCTACCTAAACATAAATACACAATATTGTTTAAAAAATAATAATTATGAATATTTTCTACCTGCATTGGGTAGTGCCATAATAAGTTCATATTTCAAACTACTGATTAATAATATGAAACAAAAAAATGTTAAATTTTAGGATAGATAGTTATAATACTTCAGAAAGTTGTCAACAAATTACACAGGGAAGGAGAAATAGAATACATCGATTTCTCCACGTATGGTTATTGAGATTTTGGCCAGGTATAGTAGCCTGGGTTGGCATTTGAGTTCTCTTAGTGTCTGTATAACATCTGTTCAGGCTCTTCTGGCTTACCTAGTCTCTGGTGAAAAGTCTGGTGTAATTCTGATAGGCCTGCCTTTATATGTTACTTGACCATTCTCCCTTACTGCTTATAATGTTCTATCTTTTTTTAGTGAATGTGTTTTTCTGATTATTATGTGTTGGGAGGAATTTCTTTTCTGGTCAAGTCTATTTGGAGTTCTGTAGGCTTTTTTTTATGTTCATGGGCATCTCTTTCTTTAGGTTTGAAAAGTTTTCTTCTATAATTATTTTGAAGATATTTGCTGCCCCTTTAAGTTGAAAATCTTCATTCTCATCAACTCCTATTATCTGTAGGTTTGGTCTTCTCATTGTGTCCTGTATTTCCTGGATGTTTTGAGTTAGGATCCTTTTGCATTTTGCATTTTCTTTGATTGTTGTGCTGATGTTCTCTATGGAATCTTCTACACCTGACATTCTCTCTTCCATCACTTGTATTCTGTTGCTGATGCTTGCATCTATGGTTCCAGATATCTTTCCTAGGGTTTCTATCTCCAGCGTTGCCTCACTTTGGGTTTTCTTTATTGTGTCTACTTCCATTTTTAGGTCTAGTATGGTTTTGTTCATTTCCATCACCTGTTCGGATGTGTTTTCCTGTTTTTCTTTAAGGAATTCTACCTGTTTGGTTGTGTTTTCCTGTTTTTCTTTAAGGACTTGTAACACTTTAGCAGTGTTCTCCTGTATTTCTTTAAGTGAATTATTAAAGTCCTTCTTGATGTCTTCTACCATCTTCATGAGATATGCTTTTAAATCCGGGTCTAGCTTTTCGGTTTTGTTGGGGTGCACATGACTTTGTGGAGTGGGAGTGCTGTGTTCTTGATTTCTGTTAGTACAATTCTTACATTTGCCTTTGGCCATCTGGTAATCTCTGGAGCTAGTTGTTATAGTTGTCTCTGGTTAGAGCTTGTTCCTCAGCTGATTCTGTTAGCCTCTATCAGCAGACCTGGTAGACTACATCTCTGCTCTGAGTTTCAGTTGTCAGAGGACTCTCTGCAGGCGAGCTCTCCTCTCAAGGGAAAGGTGCACAGATATATGGCCTTAAGACCCCCCTCCTGGCCGAAGAAGAAGGCCCAAAACAGGACCTGTCCTGAAGCTGAGTTGCTTTGGCCTGTCCCAGAAGGTGTTAGCTTCTGTATTCTACACTCTCACACGTCCAGAATACACTCTGTGGAGTCCTGGAACCAAGATGTCTGCAGCTGATGCTCAGGCAAAGCACTCCTGCAATGGGCAGACCTCTTTCTTCTGGCTGGGAAAGTGGCCAGATGTCTGAAGCCTGTGCAGAATACTCTCGGCTGGGTCCCGGAACCAAGATATCTGCTGCCGATGCTCACTCAAAGCAGTCCCGCACTGGTCAGACCCCTTTCCTCTGGCCTGGACATTTGCCAGTTGTCTGGGCCCGAAAAGTGGGCTTCCTTAGAAGCTCTGTGGCTCCCACCTCTCCCAGAAGGTTTTGGCTTCTGTATTCCATACTCTCACCTGTGCAGAATACACCCGGTGGGGTCCTAGAACCAAGATGTCTGTTGCTGATGCTCAGGCAAAGCACTTCTGCACCAGGCGGACCCCCTTTACTCTGGTTCGGAAAGTGGCCGGATGTCTGGGGCCTTTGCAGAATACACTTGGCAGGGACCTGGACCAGTCTTGTGCTTCTTCAGAAAATTGACATAGTACTACCAGAAGATCCAGCAACACTTCTCCTGGGCAAATACTCAGAAGATGTTCCGATGTGTAATAAGGATTCATTCTCTATGATGTTCATACCAGCCTTATTTATTTATTTTGTTAATATTTTTTATTATTACGTATTTTCCTCAATTACATTTAGAATGTACATTTAGAAAGTCCCCCATACCGTACCCCCCACTTCCCTAACCACGCATTTCCATTTTTTGTCTCTGGCATTCCCCTGTACTGTGGCATATAAAGTTTGCATGTCCAACGGGCCTCTCTTTCCAGTGATGGCCTACTAGGCCATCTTTTGATACATATGCAGTCAAGAATTCCGGGGTACTGGTTAGTTCATAATGTTATTGGACCTACAGCATTGCAGATCTCTTTAGCTCCTTGGATACTTTCTCTAGCTCTTCCATTAAGAATCCTGTGCTCCATCCAATAGCTGACTTTGAGCATCTACTTAAGTATTTGCTATGCCCCAGCCTTGTCTCACAAGAGACAGCTATATCTGGGTCTTTTCAGCAAAATCTTGCTAGTTTATGCAACGGTTTCATCGTTTGGAGGCTAATTATGGGATGGATCTCTGGACATGGCAGTCTCTAGATGGTCCATCCTTTTGTCTCAGCTCCAAACTTTGTCTCTGTAACAGTCTGGCGGTTCCTCAGAAAATTGGACATGGTACTGCTAGAGGATCCCACAATACCTCTCCTGGGCATATATCCAGAAGATGTCCCAACCAGGAAGAAGGAAACCTGCTCCACTATGTTCATAAGAGCCTTATTTATAATAGCCAGAGGCTGGAAAGAACTCAGATGCCCCTCAACATTGGAATGGATACAAAAAATGTGGTACATTTACACAGTGGAGTACTACTTAGCTATTAAAAAATGAATTTATGAAATTCCTAGGCAAATGGATGGATGTGGAGGGCATCATCCTGAGTGAGGTAACACAATCACAAAAGAACTCAAATGATATTTACACACTGATAAGTGGATATTAGCCCGGAAACTTAGCATACCCGAGATATAAGATACAATTTGCAAAACACATGAAACTGAAGAATGAAGACCAAATTGTGGACACTTTGCCCCTTCTTAGAATTGGAAGCAGTCACCAGCATTATTTATAATAGCCATTTGCTCGAAAGAACTCAGATGTTGCTCAACAGAAGAACATATGATACAGAATGGATACAGAAATTCTGGTACATTTAAACAATGGAGTACTATTCAGCAGTTAAAAACAATGAACTTATGAATTTCTTAGGCAAAAGCATGTATCTGGAGGATATCATCCTGAGTATGGTAATCCAATCACAAAAGAACACATATGATATGTACTAACTTATAAGCCAATATTAGCCCCCAAACAGACTACTCAAGATACAATTTCCAAAACGCATGAAACTCGATATGAAGGAAGACCAAAGTGTGGATACTTCATTGGTTCTTATAATGGGAACAAAATACCCATGGAAGGAGTTACAGAGACATTTTGGAGGTGAGAAAAAAGAAACGACCATCCAGAGACTGCTCCACCTGGTGTTTCATCCCATAGACAACCACCAAACCCAGACAATATTGCATATGCCAGCAAAATTTTTTGACAAGACACTGGAATAGCTATCTCCTGTGAGGCTATGCCAGTTCCTGGCAAATACAGAATTGGATACTCACAGTCATCTATTGGATGGTACACAAGGCCCTTAATGTGGAATCTAGAGAAAGTACCCAAGGAGCTAAAGGGTCTGCAACCTTAAAGGAGGATCAACAATATGGACTAACCAGTAACCCCCTGAACTATGTATCTAGTTGCATATGTGGCAGAGGATGGCCTAGTCAGCCATCAAAGAGAGGAGAGTCACTTGGTCTTGTGAAGATTATATACCCAAGTACAGGGGAATGCCAGGGCCAGGAAGCAGGAGTGGGTGAGTTGGCAAGCAGGGTAGGGGAAGGTATAGGAAACGTTCAGGATAGCATTTGAAATGTAAATGAAGAAAAATATCTAATAAAAAATGAGTTAAAATATTAGCAAAACCTTATATTAGCACGTTAACAGCACATCCTAAAGATCTCAAACACAAAGAAGAAATGACACCCAAAAGATGTGGTGGCAGGAAATAGTAAAACTCAGGGTGGAAAAAAAAAATAGAAAGAAAAATACAAATAAATTTTTGGAACAAATATTGGTTCTTTGACAAGATCACTAAGATAAACAAACTATTATTCAAGTTAACTAAAATAAAAAAGATAATATCCAAATTAGCAAAATCAGATATTAAATGGGGGGACATAACAACAGACACCTGATAGGTCAGAATGTTTCGCAAAGTGCTTCTTCCTCCTAGAAGCACACTTGCTCAACCATATTAATTGCTGCTGTATTCATAATTATCTGCAACTGGAAACAACCTACATGTCCATAAACTGAAGAATGTATAACATATATGTTATATTTATACAATGGAACATTACTCAGCTGTTATGAAATGGATGGAAACAGAAAAAAATAAAAAAAAAAAACAAAACTAAAAACAAAAACATAACCTGAATAACGTATCCCAGTCCCAGGAAGATAAATATGCTATGTGTTGATTTATATGTTGATATTGACTGGGCTGGATAGTTTTTTTTCAACTTGTCACAAAGTAAAGTCCCCTGAGAGTAGGGAATCTCAATTGAGAAAATGTCTCCATAAGATTGGTCTGTGCAGGCAGGACTGCAGGGCAGTTTCTTAATTAATGATTGATGGGTAGGATTTCTGCCAATTGTTGATACTGCCATCCATGTGCTTGTGGTTCTGAGTTCTCTATGAGAAAGCATGAAACTACGGGGAACTAACCACTAAGCAGAATGCTGCAGACACTCTGGGCCCCTTTGTCTGCGTGGAACGGATCTCTAGTCACAGGTGGGCAAAGCGTTGGATGAAATGATAGATAGATACACAGAGAAGAGGTTGTGTAGAATCTGAATGTAATGTGTCAAATTGAGCATCAAACTTTTTATACAGAAGAGAATAGGAAAGTTGGGTGACACACAAGCAAGGTACAAAGAGGTTACTGGATTCTTACAGAAAACGGAGGAATACAAACTCAGAAGTTCTCACAGGAAACACCTGGGATAAAATTCACTGTTAACAACTGGGATCAAAAAGAGCTCCACCAAATATCCACATAATCTTAGAAGCCATGGTCAAGGGATTCGTGCCCTTGCTATAGTTCCTATTTTAGTCTATTGTATAGACCACCTTCCCCCTAGGCCATTGTAAATACGTGTATATGGGTGGAACTCAGCTATCTATAGTTCTAAGTATGTACTCTGCTTCCTCCTTAGGTCTCAAACTTCCTTCATCCTAGATGATGATAAATTCTTGTGTAGGGCAGTGACTTAGCTTTTATTCAAAGTGGTACTATAATACCAGAGGCAATTCTGAATGCCACTGAATAGGCAACATTCTTACTGAATTACAAGCCCATGGTCAGCTCAAGGACTTTGTAGGATATTGGAACACTGGCGAAAGCTTAGCTATATCAGAATTCAATCTTAAAAATAACTTATAATAAGATAACACTAAAAGAGAGCATGTGGATCCATACACCAGACTAACGCGGGAATAGGGGATGAGTATATGGGTTAATGAGAAGGCCAAAACTCCAGAAGGTGAGCTTCCATGAAACTCTTTGCCTCATGAGTGCTTCCAGGCCTCTCGGCCTGTCAAGCTGACTCGACTGGTGTGCGTGGCAGCAGTACCCATCCATGGTCTCTGTATTAGCTCCTTCCTCTAGGTACCTGGCCCATTTCAGTTCCTGTTCTGTCTGTCTTCAGATGATGAATAGCAATGAAGAAGTGTAAACCAAATAAGTCCTACCCTCCCCAACTTGTGCTTGGGTTATAGTTTTTGGTGACAGCAATACAAAGATTAACACATTCTACATTACATATGTGATGGCCTGTCTACAATCTGTAGATCCAGTGAAGTTAGGTATAGAGGAAGGACTTGGGTGCATACATTGATGCCCATGGTATGGGGATATAGAATGGATTTTATTAGTGGACAAAGGTGGACAAGAAAGAGAAGATCAGGTGGCATAGGGGAGGGAGATGGGGTTGAATAAGGAAATGCAGGAAGAGATATTTGAAAGAGAAGAATTAGGTGAATGATGCCCGAAAGGTTTAGGAACTGGAGAGGATGGGAGGTAGTGAAAGAACCGTGGGGAGTAAAATTTGGGGGGACTGTAAGCAGGGTCTATTAAATGAGAAGTTAATATTATTTTTAATTTTACTAGAATATTAAGCATGGCAGAGGGGCTCCCAGGAATGTACATTTTACCTCCAAAATACTGGGCTTTCATGGATTCTTGGTAAGGTGAACCACTTAAAAGCTCTTACCACTCTTAAACACTTAAAAGCTGGTACCACTCTGTTACCACTCATGCTGTTGTAGAGTTTCTCTCTACTTGCTGCCCTCAAATCACATCCCTCATAATCTATGGATTGTATGAAAATTTAAGGTGGGTTCCAGCCCCTCACTGGGCAATATCATTGCCACCCACAGTGTTAGTTAGATCTAATTCTTCAAGGATTGCAGCTGATGCAGATTAATACTTCAACCACGATCTTGGAAAGAATTACTACGAAAAGCATGCCTTTTTTTTTTTTTCAAAATTCAGGCTGGTGTTCAGATGATTATTATTTCTTTGTACCTATTTCCTCCCTCTGATTCCTGATATGATATAAGAAAAACATGGTTAATGTACAGATGTGCACCCTGAGGATTCAAAGTAGAAAGGGATGATAGGTTTTTACATAAAAGTTTAGTTTTGTGATTCTTTTAAAATTTTTGAAGGATTAATTTTTGAGATAGATAAAAACTAATCCTTTATGTATAACAGCAAATTTCAGTCTACCAGTAAGAGAAACTGGCTGAAAAAAATACCTTACTTGCTTACAAGTTGTTAATCTATAACAAGTTTTTTAGTTAGAAATGTGTGTTGGTTCTTGGGGATATTATTGGATATTTATAAACATAATTTATAAATAGCTCATCATAAAAGTATAGTGAGAAGATGCTTTTCCTTATATATTCTCATAATTATTCACTAGAAATAAATAGAAAGTAACCAGTATAAATTTTATACTAATTGAAAGATTGTGCAGAGATATATAAGCAGTGTGAGAAAAATAAAGTTGGTGCTTTGTTCTATCCACCAAATGTGAGTATATATGGAAAGTGGTTTAAGCTTTGCACTGTCCAACAAATGTGTGTGTGTGTGTGTGTGTGTGTGTGTGTGTGTGTGTGATTGTTTGTGCTTCTTAAAGCTTGCTTCTTCTACCATGTATGTAAATGTGTCTTGCCTGCTTTATATGCCATCTAACCAACATCCCCTCCTTGAATCATTGAACACTCTATCACAGCTACTCTTGGAAAGGCAAACAGACAGCAAACACACAGAACCCTACTGGGCATAACTTGAACATGTATGAGACCACCCACCTCTTCCAGTGACACCCTTCCTCCAACAAGGAAACACCTAGTCCAACAAGGTTACTCATCCGAATTCAGCCTATGGGCCGATGGGAACCAATTACATTAAAACTACCACACCTACCTAGCTACATGCATACATATATTTATGCATAAGAGATAAACAGAGAAAGAGGGTGAGAGAAATAGAAAGAGAAAGAGTGATTGGTAGATGATAGAGAAATAGTTGCATACATATCTATATAAATACATTCAATCATTACTTCATACATACATACATACATACATACATACATACATATATAGATGATGGATAGACAGATAATGATATGTGATATTAATCTAAACACTAAAGACATGGTGCCCTTTAACTCACACACACACACCCTGAGCATTGTTTACAATCCTCAATTAAGACATAAAGGTTGGACATTCGAACTACAAAGACATATAAAAACAAATCCACAAAACTCACAATGTTCATTTGGTGTGCATAGATTTGATTAATATCTAGGATTTTCTTTTTTGTGTATATTATGAGAGATTACACCCTAAAATCTTTCTCAAACTTGTCCATTATTTTAGTTACTACCGTGTACAACCTGATACTTATAATCCACTAGATAGTAACGTTACAGAAGGTATTTATTGTGCTGAAGATATTCAGTCATACCCCTCAGCTCCAAAATATATCTTTTAAAGACACATAGTAAGGAACGATCTTCCAAATGACCTGAAATGAAACTGTCACCTGGTGGAAAATAACACAGCACAGGAAGAAGTTTACACATAAAATTTATATTCATGTGAATATTGGTCAAAATGATTCCAATTGTAAAGTTGAATTACATAGTGGTATGTCTTTGAAACAATAGGAAAAAATGATGTGCATACATTGTGTTTTCCAAAAAGAGTAGGAAATGTAAAACATTTAAGCAGTGGCATGTTGGTTTCTAATGCCAGGAGATGACTAACATAGCAACAGACTAATAATGTATCCTCTTCAAAAGTTAAAAGAAAACAGCAACAACAAGAAGAGAACAACAATCACAAGGAACCATGTCATCCGTGGCATCTTTAGGAGGATGTGCAGCACTCTGAACATGGTTCCAAGGACTTTAGTAGATGTCTATTGCGTTGTCAGCCTGACAGGTTTGTGTTCAACCATCCATGTCTGTATACTAAGGTTGGGAACAATCCATCGGGGATGAGTGACCTAAAGATGATGAGTTCTACTCCCCACTCTCCTTGCTGCTCTGGAGACTTCAAACCTGAGGGGAGGAATGTTATATTGATGAGTATGAGAATGCTCAAATCCTTTTTGTCTACATTGTGTAAATGTGGCATCTCTTTAAGTGAAGTGTAAGACCTGCTTGGCCAGAAGGTACAACCAGAGGCCTGTTGAATAAAGATGCTACTATAGAGACCCCATGTAATGAGAAAGGTCTTTCTGAAGTACCCTTGGACAGAGGTGGAATTTAAGATCCAATTATTCAAAAATGGCATGTAGGCACTACTGTAGGCCTTATTGTCATACAGAGAACATCCCCAACACTAATCAGAGATGTATAGCTAGTGGTCAGAGGTGAGTGGGTAATGGACATTGGGAAGAAATGAGACCCTATGAGCCATGAAAAATAGATAGGACCCCAATGGTCAGAGGGGAAATACACGAGGGCATCTTTGTGAGAATTTGGAAATCTAAAACCCCTTTGTACAGGTAAACTAGTATGTTGGTTGGGTAGAGTTTAAATTTGCATGTTCTTTCCTTGACATGAGCTCAAAGACTCAGCCTACCTCATGCAGTGGAGCCCATTCCAGGTACTTCCTTACAGCTAGCAACTCCTCATCAGAGACTAGAGCATCTGTCCACTGTAGTAAATGTGGTGCCGGATCAGGAAGCAGTCTGAGCACTCACCAAAAACCTGGCTGACAATTCCACACTAGTTCTTCTTCTCAGGCATATGTTCATCTCCTGGGTCTAGGTATGAATCGTGAGGAATACATCATTTTAGTTTCTGCATTGAGGAAATGAGCTTTTGTTCTGGGCTGTACTTCTTAATGTTCGGCTCAGGTAATTTAAGCTTGGGTGGTCTGGAGGTCCATTTGGGAGTTAAAATTAGAGGAGGGGGTGACTAAGTGTCTCCATCAGAGGAGAACATTGCAAGGTCATTATTGGTCAGAAAGGCATATTTGATGACCACTTGGGGAAAATGAGATCTGAGGCCCCTGGTAACTCAGAGTCAGTAGATTGAAATCTTTTTGGTCAAAGCAGAAGGATCTGAGGCCCAATTAAATAGACTTAGTAAGTTTACTCCCACAGGGGCATATTTAGAATGTCTGAGAACCCTTTGGATATTGGTGGACGGTAGCTCTCTATTAGAACAGGGAGGGCTGGTATATCTTTTGGTTAAAAGTGGAATATTTCAGGTATAGTCTAAAAGCAAATTCAGTAAAAAGACAGTAATTGGAATACTTTGGGCAAGGAGAGACATATGCAGTATCCCTATGTGCAGGAGAAGAATTGTTTCTGCCCGTCTCAGGATTGGTGATAGATCTAAGATTCTCTAAAATAGGAGGATGGTGATAGGAGCTTCATAGGATTGTATAGAATAATTTTGTCCTGTTATTCCTATGTCTGAAGCACTATTGATCAGAAATTGAACACTGATTGATACCTTGAGAATTCTAGGACATTCCAGGTACTTACTCCTTCATCAGCTCCAAACATGAAATCACAATCAAGAATACACATCATCTGAATGTCAGTGGTAGGCATGACAACAATCTTAGAAGTCTTTTAAGAGGGTGTAATGTAGTATTTTCTGGTTTAGTGTCTTCCTTAAATATATGTCCATCCACACATTCCTCTGCATGGAGGCCAGGATGTCTCTGTCTAAGGTAACAAAACAAAGATAGTAAACTGATTTACCCTTACCTTGATACTCTTCTGTTTGGGATTTCAGTCCAGTGTGTTCAGAAATCTCTTAGGTCAGAACAGTGCTTCCCAGACCACGGAAATTAGAAGTTATACGTAGGACATACACTGGGAAGATGGAGAATCTGGGGGATTTCCTCAAACACACTGTGCTCCACAGAGGTTGGAGCACTCTCTGTTGTAAATGTCTAAATATTCCTAAAGTAAGATAGGGGAGGAGCTTGGGCAGTTTTGCACAGAAGTAGGATGGTTGTGCCCTTCATCAAAGAGGTAATGTGGCAAACTTCATGAGAATAAAGAAGTTGAAGCATTCTGGTCATAAGCAGCATTTCTGTGACACTTTGCAAGTGTGAAATTCTAAACCTACTTGTAAGAAGTGTAAAATCTCTGGCTATTTTCAATAAATAAGAAATACCATTTCACATTGGTGAAAATGCAAATACCTTCTGGAGAAGAGGGAGTCCCAGTATTGCTTGATCTGCTTACAAATCTTTTTTGTAGAATTTAGGATATCCACATATTTTATGTAGTGTGTGGAAAGCAGGCAGCAATTGTTTCAGTATTCCAACAGGTTGGATGGTTATCTTTGGTCTATGAAACTTTTAGTCAGATGACATAAGAGCAAGGCCACTTTTCTTGAATGAAGGAATGTCTCCGAATATTTGTAACAGGAAGAAGTTTGGAAGTAATCTTAGACAGTTGTAATATAGCAGGCACACATAGTCAATAAGACAAGATCTATTTACACTTTACAAGAGAGGGTAGGTATGTGTCCACCACTGAAAAAAAAGGAAATATTTCAGTCCAATATGGGCATTCGAGAAGGCTTTGTTGCCCAATAGACACAGGGAGAAGAGGACATATTTATGACTAGATGTGGTGTGTCTGAGGCTCCCATAGGGAGAGGGAGAGGCACTGAAGCCCTGGTATGACTGGATGACATTTATAGACCTCTTCGACAGAGGATGTGAATTTGAGAACCACTGGAACAAAAAGAGTCATTCTGGTGCCCCTTTCAAATGAGGAGTTCGATGTGAGACACAGTTAAATGGAAATTTTTGCCCTCCATCAGATAGAGAATAGTTTGGAATTCTTTCTGATCAGAGAGGGTAATTATTGAAGACCTTTTGGACTGGAAGTGAAGTTTGGGGCCTGGGGCAGGTAGAGATGATCTCAGGCCTGTCAGGCTTACAAGACAGATATTGGACCCTCATGTATACAGAGGGTACATTTGATATATAATGGACACAAATTAGTGGTCTAAGTATTGATGTAGAAGATTAAAGCAGAATTAGAGTCTGCTTAATGTCCCCAACCTCTTTAGGGTTAAGGAAGTGGCCTAGCCTACCTTAAGCAGGAGAGGTAGGACTGCTTCACAACTTAGAAGATTCCCATCTTCACATACACCTTGGTAAGCCTGGCAGCAATACAAGTATTATGCACCAGGCATGACTGTAAGTCTCTAAGCACTCTTGAAGCTTATCATCAGTTATATGGGTGTTTTCATGAAGGATGGTACGAAGGATAGATGACCTAAGTTTCAGGCTCTGTTAATGCAGGGCAGAATTAAGTGAAGTATAATTTCCTAGAGACCATCGTTGGAGGGAAATGATCTAAAGCTCATGATTGGAGTGTTATATTTGAGGCTCATATGTATGTAAGGATGCTCTTAGGATACCTGGATTTTGGTACCCTTGGGAAAAATGAAAATTCTGAGATTCCAATAGTAAACTCCAGTCATAATTATAACTGACCTTGGGCAGAAATGGAAGGTTTTGGGTATTGTTGGTAACAGCAGTAGGTCATGAAGGCCACCTATCCCAAGTGAAATTCTGATGACCCTTCATCCAAAGGTGATGGTATGAGATACCTTGAAAACAGGTTGAGTAGCATGTGTTCATACCTACAACTTCTATGACCTTCCGGACCCATTTTGCTTAAAAAGAAAGAACCTGGGGCTGGAGAGATGATTCAGTGGTTAAGAACACTGACGGCTCTCCCAGGGCTCCTGAGTTCACAAACATCTGTAATGGTATCCAGTGCCGTCTTCTAATGTGCAGGCACACATGCATAGAGAACACTGTATATATAATAAATAACTAAATACTTAAAAAAGAAAGGAACAAAGGAATGAAGGAAGGATGGAAGGAAGGAAGGAAAGAAGGAAAGAAGAGAAAGAAATTTAGGAGGGAAGAAAGAAGGAAGGAAGAAAGAAAGAATGAAAGAAAGAAAGAAAGAGAGAAAGAAAGAAAGAGAAAGAAAGGAGAGGAAGAGAATGAAGGAGGGAGAGAGAGAGAAAGAGAGAGAGATAGAAAGAAAGAGACAGAAAGCAAGAGAGAGAGAAAAAAAAGAAAGAAAGAAGGAAGGAAATAGAAATAAATAAAGAAATAAAGAAATAAAGAAATAAAGAAATAAAGAAATAAAGAAATAAAGAAATAAAGAAAGAAAGAAAGAAAGAAAGAAAGAAAGAAAGAAAGAAAGAAAGAAAGGAAGGAAGGAAGGAAGGAAGGAAGGAAGGAAGGAAGGAAGGAAGGAAGGAAAGAGGGAGGGAAGAAAGTAAGAAAGAAAGAAAGTAAGAAAGAGAGAGAGAACGAAAGAAAAAGAAAGGAAGGAAGGAAGGGAGAAAGAGAGAGAGAGAGAGAGAGAGAGAGAGAGAGAGAGAGAGAGAGAGAGAGAGAGAGAGAGAGAGAGAGAGAGAGAGAGAGAGAAAGTAAGTTAGTTAGTTTCAGGCCATGATTAACCAAGTAGCAGGATCAAGTCACCACATTGTGCAAAAGGGAAAAATCTAGTTTATCTTGGGTAGAGGGAGAACAGAATGGTAGTGCAAAGTTTGCTTCCATCTAGTCTCCCCACCTTCCATTATCCATATATTGTATATACTGTTGGGAAGAATACAAGGAACAATCAGCACACTCTTCCAACAGGGAGAGTGGTTGTCTGACCTGAGGTTGTATTTGTCTGTACCTATCTATAACTGAGAGACAGGAACACACCATTTCTGACACCTAACTCTAGGAAGATCACATGCATATTAGTTTTCTTTCTATGTTCTGCCCTCTGCCCTACACTCAGAAACATGTGAGAGCCCACTGTGAAGTTGCAATTGTGTTTGCCTTGCAATCTTTCTAATAGAGAGTGGCACTGAGGTAATATGAGTTTAAGTCAAGTTTAAGGTGCCCTTGGAAAGAATACTCTTGGGCATCCCAAGAGGCTATATCTGAAACTCCTATGACTACAGGTATAATAAATGAAACCCTCTTGGCCATAGGATCCAAACCTGAGGTCTCTGTCATCATTGCTCCATGACACATACACCCTTGGCAAGCAATTAGATGTCTATGTTCCCTGAGGTTGAAGGAGGTAATTATAGCCCCCTTTTGTACTACAATGAACTGCATGTGAGTGGACATCATTCTACCTTTTTCAGTGGGAATGGCATAAAGCTTACTTAGTCTGGGGCATCTTTTTTTAATTAGATATTTTCTTTAATTACATTTCAAATATTATCTACTTTCCTAGATTGCCTTCTGAAAATCTCCTATGCCTTCTCCCTCCCCCCGCTCCCCAACCTACCTACTCCTGCTTCCTGGCCCTGGCATTTGCCTATAATGGGGAATAGAGCCTTCACAGGACCAAGGCCCTCTCTTCCCATTGATGACCTCCTAGGCCATCCTATGCTACACTTGTGGTTAGAGCCACAAGTTCCACCATGTGTTTTCTTTGATTGGTGGCATAGTTCCAAGGAGCGCTGGGGGAGGGGTACTAGTTAGTTCATATTGATGTTCCTTCTATGGGGCTTCAGTCCCTTTCATGTCCCTGGGTATTTCTCTGGCTCCTTCATTGAGGACCTTATGCTCTGTCCAATGGATGACTGTGAGCATCCACTTTTGTATTTGGCAGGCAGTGGTTTGGGACATCTTTTGTCACAAGAGATATGACTGAGTCCCACTTTCAACGAAACTGAAAGTTTGAGGGTATTTCTACTAAATGAGTACTTTAGACAATCTTGGGCAAACAGAGAAGGTCTGCAGGAGGCTTAGTCATAGGAGGAATGTCTGACATTCTCTTCAGTGAAAAACAAAACAAAACAAAGAATTGAGGTAACTTGGGAAGAGAGGAAGTACTGGGCACTTAGGAGTAAGAAAAATAATGAGACCTGGTTGGTACAATGGTATGCATTAGAAAAACCTTGGAGAGGGGGTAAGTGCCATGCAACATCCTGTTATGTATGAATGTCCCTTTTAACTTGATTAGTAAAGGAAGTCCCTCCACTGCTCTTCAGCTTCCAAATCTTCCTTAGTTGGTAAAAGTTTCACATCCTGTGATTAGTCTGAGGGAGTTCAGAGAACATTCCAAGCCTTTTCAAACAGCCTGGATGTCTGTCCCTGGCTAGGTTGCCGCCTTCAGTTTGTCTTAATATGTACATATATAGGCAACAACAATTCAATTGGATTGCAAAGCATAACATAGGATCCATTCAATAATTCTCTCTCTATATATATATGAATGACCTGGGACCACAAACCAGAGAAAAACAATATATTTCCCCTGTCATCCTTATAAAAGGGAAAGGCTTGAATCTTACTTAATTAGAGAATATACATTTGATATAGTTCAAAGTCATAAGTGAATGCTTGAGGATACAAGGCATCATGCACTACTATTCAAAAGAGCATATCTAATAGCATTTTAGAAATTTAGGGACCTTCCTTTGGTCAAACACAGTGGTTAATGCCCCCTTCCCTTGCAGAAATGGACAAGATCCAAGGCCATATTTTGGGGGAAGGAAAAGACTGAACCTCATTCAGCCTCACCCAGGTTAGTTCTCTTGGCTACTTCAAAAAATAAGGAGTGTGAGAGGAATCCTGGGAACATAGGAGTTATGAGAACCTCTTCTCAGAATGGTAAGTTCCAAGACCACCTTCAACAGAGAAAAAATCGTGAATGTCTTAGTTCCTAAAGTAGAGGTCCCCAGTCATATTTTGCAGGTCAGAAATATCCAGTTCACCCATGGTCAACAGGGTAAGTTTCTAGGCTTCACTGGGTACTGGAGGAATGTTCAGACTCTGCCTCACTAGCTTCCAAGTATTTCCCCCATATGCATACCCTGTGTAACATCTTTGAGAGTCCAGTCAGTGGTCACAACAATCTCCCAGCATAAGTAGTTATGCAAGCATTGATGTTTCCTCGAGGCTGTGTTCAGCTGCACACATCTGTGAATAAGAGATAGGAATGGTGCATTTTGATGACCATTTTTGAAGCACAGGATACGAGAGCCAATTTCAGATTTCTATTTTCTGTCCTATGATCTAAAAGGATAGAAAATGTGAGGTGTCATTGGTCGTGTATGTATTGTATGGATATGTTTAAAGCAAACTTAGTTAATAGGGGTATTTGCGAGGCACAGCCAGAAGAGAATCTCTGGTGGTTCAATAATTGCACAGATGGACCTGAAGTGTCCTAGTACAGAGAGTAGATGTATGAAACGCCCCTTTGACACAGGAGCTAGTTCTGAGAGCCCTTTCAATAGTCTTTGATTTCCCAGGACCCCCTTTGTAGAAACTGAAGTCTAAAATCCACTTGGTGAATTGAGGTAGACAATAGGCCCAGATTCCTACTGGGAAGACAGGGAATGTTAGATTCTCTTTTATGTAGAATGAGTGGTATAAGTCTCTTATGGTCTGACATCCCTTTAAGGAAAAATGATTCAAAGCTACTTGGTAGGATTAGGAATATTCCTTATAAGGCATAATACATGTTTTAGGCGACATTTGACCAATAGTGTCTAAGGCAATGTTAGCCCTAGGAGAGTTCTGACATTCTATTCAGTGTAGTGAGAAAAAAATGAGTTACCATGGGGAAATGTGGCCCCCATGTAAAAAAGGAAATCTCAAAGGCCCTCCTGAAAGAGGAGTGCAGACTCCTCTTGAGGCAGAATGTGAAACTGCCATATACACCTCTGTCAAAGGTAAAGGTCCCTGGTACCTTATAGAGTGGAGAATGTTTCCAGGCATGATCATAAGTTTCCAATTCTTATTCAGAGTTTGTATTTTCATAGTTTGTGTTCATTCAGAAGAGACATGGCAGCAACATATTTTTTTTCTTCCAAAGGCTTTCAATGACTGTTGCTGGCTAGTATACTTCTTCGACTTTGTTCATCTATCCAGGTCTAGGCAGAATTAATGAAGTTATTACATTTCTATTGACTTGCCTAAAGGCAGATGGCACAGGTACTTTGCTCTGATTTGTAACTTGGACTATGGGACCTCAAACCAGAATGGACTAGGGTACATTGTTTACAGAAGGAGTCACTTTTGGAAATATGGCTGACCAGCTAGGTATAAAACTACTTTGAAGTATACATTCACATATATACTTCATATATTTGAATGACATTTTTGAGAAAGAGAACGTGTTGGGTGGATAAGGAAGATAAGGAAGGTCACAGAATCCCTCAGACAAAAGTTTACCTTGGGAATTGGAAGATGTCAAAAATAACTTATCAAGTGCAAATGTCCTCATAGTCCAGAATACCCATGTGTTCTGAGACTTTGAGTTTTGCTTGCCAACAATCAGAGCAGTTTTCTTTCAAATTGTTTGGTAAACTCTAGCTCTATGTCCTCCATAAGCTGTACAGCAGCATCCCAGGCATAGGCACCAAAATGGAATTGATCCATTTCAAGTGACAGGCTTAAAATTAAAAATTAGATTAGGGTTCATATAATTACTGTCATGTCCCAGGACATCATTTCAGAGTGTTTGGCATCCCTTCTTTTATTTGAGCATGCCTGGCCATCCAGGTCTGAAGGGAAACTTTAGGACCTCCTAGAGGAATAGACCTCATGGTTCTATGGATAAAAGTGGATTTTCTGAGGTAAGCATAGTCAAGAGAAGTTGATTTAAAGTTTCCTTGAGGAAAAAAAATAAAAAAGAACATTGGCTTGAGTTTTTCATGTCAGTGGCTTTTCTGTAGGCTCCATAAGCAGCAGAATTTGTATTAATCCCCGGTCAAATTTAAGGGTGAGTCTATATTTCCCTAATTCAAAGATAAAATCAAAGATTCTTCCTTGACAGAGTATCTATGTCAAAGATTCTTCATTGAAACCTTTTTGAATCTAGAGTTTACCTTGAACTGAAGGAAAAGTCTCAGAAACATTAGGAAAAACATCTAAGGTTCAGTCCATAATATCAGCAAGCTCTGTGGGATTCCTCAACCTAAATGTATGTCCAAGCCTGCTTTGGACAAACTGGTATGATCTGAGGCTCCCTTTGCTTCAGTGGGAATATGTGATGCCTCCTTAAGTAAAGGTAGAAGGAGTGAGTAGCCCTGGGGAGAAAGGAGTTGCTGATATCCTTGTAACAGGAGAGATGATCAGAGTATAAAATTCCCCATAATATTTTGAGCAAAAATTAAATTGCTTACCTTAGCTCATGAGGTCCTAGCATTGCCACAACTTCTGACAGTTCTTCACAGCCTGGGGTATCCATATCCTTAGCTGAATTAGCAAGGCACCAAATTTAGATACCATGATTCATGAAAAGCTTCGGATTGTATCCTCAGCATGATTGCCTCCTAAGAATTATGTTCAACCAACCAGAACTGAGTTATAATGATGATTTCACACAATGTCATGTGACTATACTCAAGAAAGTGGCATAAGGTTCCAGGATTGGCCTCCTCCTCTTGATTTCTGTGAACTTTGAGCAGAGGGAGCAATTCTCCTTGGTCAGAGGTAAAATATCCCATGGGTTCCTGAACGGAAGGGATTTTTATGATTGCCCATTGCATCAAAGGTGTACATTTTATGACCTTGATCATCACAGGAAGGAAAATACTATAGGTTTGGAAAGTAGAAAGTCCCTCAACCCTGTTGGACAGTAGGGGAGTTGCCCTGTTCACCTTCTGTAGAGGAGTTTGTTCCAGGCACTCCAGGCCTCCACATCTTCAGAGAACTCTAAAAAATTCTTATCTCTTAGGACTCCATGAAGATTTGACAGCAATCTGAGGTTTCTTCTGACAAGTTGGCTCAAAGTCCCTGGATTTGTTGTCTATTAAACTTACAACAAAGCACACAGGTGTGGGTGTAGTGTACAGTTACCTTTCTGATGACCAGCTTAAAGAGAGCCTTGAATCCAGGCTGAGGTTTTTATACATTGGCCATGGGACTTGACTCTGGAGTTCTGTGAGGTTTGTTTTGTTTGTTTGTTTGTTTTTGGTGGTCAAAAGTGTATTCCCTAACCAATAAGGTCTGAGGGAGAAGCTCTTAGTTGAGTGGTAGACCTGATTCCACCATGAACAAAGACTGAAACTCTTGTGTATTCTTGGTACCAAGGATTCAGCCTGAAGCACACTAGAGCTGAGCCTGAATATTTGAGATAAACTTCTCACTCACAAGGTCAGTTCTATACCTTGCTTCATCAGAGAGGCATGTCTCAGACCCTTCCAGTGCAGAAGGAGGAAGAATAAAGAGTTTTACTCAAGGTCAGCTGACCCCTTTGGCACACACATAATGTCAGGGGATACTATGATTAGAGGAAGCAAGGTTTAGGTGCTCTTCAAAAGATAAACCAACTGGGTGTCAGCCCCCTTGAAGTTATGGGATACTTTACATCTGAGGGGGCCTGACGTGATGGAGTTGATATTTATGCTGGAGGTATAAATTATCCTGGGTCTAGAAGGGTACATCTGAGTCCCCATTGTAACTTCATCAATGCTATTGCATGCTGATAGTAAAAGAGCCAACTTTGTGGCTTTCTTAAAATGTTGTTGGGGTCTGTTGATAAGTCCTTTGCTTATCATGTCATATGTATCAAGGCATCTTCAGTTATTGAGGGCCTATGTGACACCTTTGTTCTGAAGTGGTAATTCTGAGGGAAATTAACGAAATTCTGAGGTTTCTGGTTCTCATATGATAATGCTGCCTTCAATACTGGGGAGTTTCTAACATATTTGATTTCGGGGGTTACATCTGAATCCCCCTTGAGTTATTGGTGTAAGTTGTGAGTCACATTGGTTCTATTTCATGTATGTGGGTATACTGTCATTGTCTTCAGACACACCAAAAGGTGGCATCAGGTCCCATGACAGATGGTTGTGGTACAACAAGTGATTGCTGAGAATTGAACTCAGGACCTGTGGAAGAGAAGTCAGTGCTTTTAACTGCTGAGCCATCTCTCCAGCCCCAGCACATTGGTTCTAGACAGGTAAGATGAAGGTCACTTAGGCTATTGGGGATGATCTGAGGATCCCTGGTTCAGAATGGGCATATCAGAAGTTCCCTTGGTCCATACAGTAGTTTAGAAGATCTGTGGTTCTTAAGCTGTAGGTCTGAACCTTACCAGAGAAGAATGCCTGGAGTGTTTTTGAATTCCTAATTTAGACAAAGTGTACCTGATGACTCCTTGAGCCACTGAGAGTGATTTAAGCTCCACTTCAAGCATGGGGGGACAGTGTGAGTCTTCTTGGTGCTGAAGGGATAATTCTGAGGTTTGTGTGTCAGAAACAGGACTTGGAGGACCCATTGACAGAGTGATAATGTTGATGTATCCACAAACAATATATAAAGGATGCCATCCTTTAGAGGCAGAAAGGTTCACACCATGTTGGGGAAAGTAGAAATGCCAAAGACTATTGTATCTGTACAAGATCAAGGGTCGATGTGGAGAGGAGAGAAGGCCTGAATATTTCATGTTTGAGACTTCCTGGGAAGCTAGAACACACAAATCATGCAGGCCATGCAACAGCTTAATCAATCTCCAGTGTGCTAGGAGACATTTCCCAGCTAGTTCTCCTGATAAATCTGCTGCCTACTTCTAAAAATGGCAAGGCTTTCTCATTTTTGCTGGTCAGCTTAATGTCTATGTCCTGGGTTCATTAACGTGCTGGCTACTCTTAAGCTCTGAGACTTCAGGAACCCGGGTCCTGATCCTTGGACAGGGGTAATTAGGTCAGAGGATCAGAATAAGAAGCACTTGGTGCACCTTAGATCAAGGGAGTGGATTTTTCATGGACTAGATCAGATCTAGTAGGTAGGTCTAGGTCCTCAATGTTCAGGAGAATCACATAATACTCTCCATGAGGTGAAAATTATATAGCACATTCTTCTGGATACAATTGTGAGCTAATCTTAATCAGAAAGGGGATTCTTGTCCTGCTTTTAGTCACAGGGGCATAGATGAGGCTTCAATGTGCATCTGAGGCAGCTAGGAGTGGAAATTGTAAGTTTGATATACAGTTGATGAAAAGAAAAAGTTCTAAATTCATGTTGTTCATAAGGGGCATAGAAAGGGAAAATATGAGGGCAGCTTCTGTATCAAAAAAGAACTGAAAATGCCAGAGTAAGAGAGAGTAGGGCCCAGGCCAGCCTCTTGAAATGGACTGCCTTACAGGTTCCGTTTGGCAGGCTGGGGAGCTCTGGTGTGTCCCTGGGCAGAAGGAGGAAGTCAGAAGCAAGGAGTAAGTCGTAAGCCTCCTAGAGCATTTTCGATATCTCTTTTGTCATAAAAAGCACCGGTGAGGCCCAGTTTCTTAGATGGAGCATTTGAGGGGCCACCTATTTCAGCCTGAAGCATTCTGAGCCTTTCTGAAACAGGGATCACAAAGCCAGTGTCCCTTTGGTGAGAACTGGAAAGTCTGAGTCCACATTGGTCTGATTGAGAAGGTCCGACACCTCCTTTAGGGAAGAGGAAAGAACTACAACTCCCCTTTTGCAGTGCGATCCTGTTGAGATTGATTTTCAAATGATGTGTATATTTGTGGCCTCCTAGGTCACAAAGGGGGAACCCAAATTCATATTGTAATGATGGGTCTCTCCAAGAACAGGAGAGAGCAGGTACCACATCCTCTGTTTGAGATATTGTATGTTTGTCATATCTTCGCATAACAGGGAATGTTCCAAAAGGGAATGTGGTACTCCCTTTTGGAGGTATGAATGCCCATAGGATAGGCACAAAAGCTATGGGCTCCCGTTTGGCAATTCTGGAAGTTTTCTCTCCCTCTTGGACATTAGGAATATGTTTTGAGTCCTCCTTAGTAGAAAAAAAAAGGCTGATATCCTCTTGGGGTGATGATGAGTGTTGCACACCTCTATGGGGACTGTCTCCATCTGGAGATGACTCAATGCATTCTTGATCTGTAGGGGAAGCTTGCAGGGCTCCTTGGGTAACAGAGGCTTTCCTCTGTTTTCTCTTGGTAGAAGTAGCGTGTCTGGGAATCTCATGAGGAAGGTGGGATGCCTGAGGCTGTCTTCATAAGAAAGAGTGGTTCGCATGCACACTTCTGTAAGGATGGAGGATGGCTTATCAACCTCATGCTCTGAATTGGAAGCTTTGGTGTCCCATTGGTCAGAAGGGGCTTTTTCTGATGGGGTTTCAGTAGACTTAGATGGTCTGTGAATGCCTTGGCTTGGTAGGGGACTTCTGAGGCCCACCTCATGAGATGGTGAGCATCTGCAGGCTCCTTTAGCAGAATCAGAAGTGGTGAAGTTTATGTTAGTCATAGTTTTAAGCTTTACACCTCTTTCTTAAATTTGCAAACTCTTACCCAAATTTTGGAAGAATGGCAGTGTTTCCAGCCCGCATGTTTTGAGCGCACATATTTCAGGCCCTCTTGATCTACAGAGGAAGGGCTTGGTCTTGTTTTCCTCAATTTAGAAGGTGTGGGGCAATCTCCTGGAGGAGGAGAATGACTGAGAACTTTTTTACAAAGAATACTAGATCTGAAACTCAATTGAGATGATTTTAAGGAGGAGATGCTCCTTTGAGGAGTAGAGGTAGGACTGGATTCCTTTTCTGCATACTTGGAAGATGTGAGGCTACTTACGGCAGAAGAGATACATTTTAAGGCAACAAGTTCTGAAAGGCAGTATCTGATATCCCTTTCAGGAATTGGGACATGTTTCAATATCCTTTGGTTAAATTTCAAACGTCTAGGGTTCTTTTTGAGATAAGAGAAATTTCTCCATCCATCTTCACGAGGAGGGGTAGGAATAATGTCCCCTTCTGCACAAAGGGACAGTCCCTGAAACTCTGTTGAAGAGGAAGTATCGACGGTTTCTTGGTGAGATGTCACAGGTTTTAGAGGCCCCTGGGCAGGTTGAGAAAGTTCTAGACTTTCCTGGGGAAATGCTGGTGGTCTCAAGATCCCTTGTTCAGATACTAAAGGGCCCAGAGCACCTACATTGGGTTTCAAAAGACACAGAGACCCTAACACAGATGCCAAAGCTTCTGGAGTCCCTGGCACAGATTCTGAACTCTTAGAAATGGATTGTGTATATGTCAGAGGTTCTTCTGTCTCTGGACTAAGTGGTGAAGGAGCTGGTAATTTGGGAGAATCTTGTGTGGCTGACAAAGATTCTATGACCTCTTGGGTGACAGATGGTATTTCTGTACTATTTTGCATACATGCCCATATTTCTAGTGTGTCCTGGGAAGAATCAGAAAGTCCAAGATCTTCTGGATTGGATGGTAAATATCCTAAAGCCTCCTTTTCCAACCAGTGTCCTGGAGGCTCTTGAGGTAACAAGGAAGTTTCTGTAAGCCCTTGGGAAGATATTGATGTTTCTAGTACACCTTGGGCAGACATGGAAGGTCTCCAAGACATTAAGACAGAATGTTACTCTTTCAAATCCAATTGGACAGATGGAGAAGGTCCTAGACTCACTATGGTAGATGCTGAAATTTCCAAAGCTCGTGATGAAGCATTGGATATTCCTGGATTGCCATGTGTACAGGTACAAACTTCCAGGTTCCCCTATAAAGACAGCCAAGGGCCTCCAGCTTCTTGAACAGATAACAAATGTCCTGGATTCCCTTGAGCAGATAGGGACAATGTCAAAGGCTCTAGGGCAGATGATATAGATCCTAGTGTTCCTCAATCAGATAAAGAAATTACCATGGGTCCTTTGGAAGAATGCATAGATCCTGAAGGATCTGAAGCAGATGGATCTGTTTGTTGAACCCCTTGTAGAGAATTCAAAGACTCATTTGGTCCCTGGAATGAAGTTAAAGGTCCCTCTGTAGGTTTAGAGAGGTCAAAAGGCTCTTCTGTGGAAAGGGAAGATCCAAAAGGCTTAGGGAAGAAAGTGAGGAACTAAGTTGGGCAGAAATTGCAAGTTCCAGAGGTGAGTCATTGGATATCACATGTCCTGGGGTAGCTGTTGAAAATTTTTGTGCTCCTCATGCAAATGATGAATATCCTAGAGCCCCCTGGGGAGGCAGCAATGTTTCTACAGAGCCTGTGTATTTGCTGAAATCCTCAGAGATCCCTGGTCAGATCTCAAAATCCTTGCTGTATTTTGAGCAGGGTGGTTATATCCCTGACACACTGGTAAAGATGGTGAGTCTGCTACTGTGTAGTGTGTAGATGTGGAGTGAGTTCCTATACCTTGTGTATGTAAAGAAGGACTTGAAAACCTTTTGGAAGATGTAGAATGTTGGGTAGACCTTTGTGGACATGTGGACAGATGTATGGTCCCCTTGTGCAGAGACCGGGACTCACACCTCCTTGAGCAGAATCAGAAGATCCTGGAGTCCTTTGTTCTGAGGATGAAAGACCCAGAGGATTATGAGAACATTCATAGCATTGTGATGTATTCATCATTGCCTGGGCTGAGATAGAAAGTTTCAGAGGCCCCGGGGCAGATTGCAAAGGTGGTAGATACCCTTGACCAAATGGGAAAGTCTTTGCACCTCCTTGGTCAGAACAGGAATGTCTACCAGGTGTTGGCGATGATGGTGGCAATGTTCCTAGATTTGCTGAAGTAGACTGAGAAGATGCTACAGCCTGCCTCACTTGTGAAAAAAGGCCTAAAGCACTGTGTGACTCTTCATATTGTGCAAATATCCCTGTGGCATCTGTTGAATTTTCTCGATTTCTTTGTTTGGGGAAAAATGAACTTTGCATGAGCAAAGTTCCCTCTTGTGCCCTGGAAAATTTCTTGTGTTTTTGAAAAGATGACAAAGCTTCTAGAACCTCTGGAGTAGATACAAGATGTTCCTGAACACCCAGTACTGATGGTGTAGGATAAAAGGTTTCTTGAGATTTCTGGCTAGGTAGGAAAGTTCGAGTGTCCCTTGGGAAACCTGGGGATCTTTGTGCAAAATGATGGGCAGTTGGAGAAAATCCTACTTCTGTCTGACAAGAAGTTGGAGGATGCAAAGTATCTTGAGCAAATGAAACACTTTGTGTATTCCCCTGTTTAAAATTGGGCTTTTAGATACCCTTGGGAAAAACAGAAATGTCCGAAAGCCTCTTGGAAAGATGAAGAACCTAGGGTTCCTTGTGAAGATAAACAAATTCCCAGAGACATCTGCTCAGATGACACAGATTCTGGTCGCACCTGAGTATTTTGGGTAGACCCCAGATGTCCTGGAGTGGGAAGCAAAGCTCCCACAGTCTCCTTTGCAGACAGGGGCTTTCCTACTGTGGCTTCTGCAGATAAAAAAATCCCCTCAGTGCCCTGAGCAGATGTGGAAGACCCTAGAGTTGTTTCTTTAGATTTAGTCACTTCTAGATGGCATTCTTCAGTTGAACAAGGTCCTAGAGTTCCTTGCTCAGATCTCAAAGATGATGGTGACAACTGTAGTGATGTAGTAAGATCCAGGGGCAGTTCAGCACATCTGAAAGTGTCTGAAGTCCCTTGGGTAGATGGAGAACATTCATTTGTTTCTGAAACTGTTGGGGAAGGAGTTGAATGCAGTAGAGCCCCTTCAGCATATCCAGAATATGGGTCATTGCCTGGGCTGAGCTTGAAAGTGTCAGAGGCCCCTGGGCTGATTGCAAATGTGCTAGGGTCCCAGGACCAGATGGGAATGTTTCTGCACCTCCTTGAGTAAAAGATGAATGTGTACCAGGTTCTCAAGGTGTTGGTAGCAAAGGTCCTAGAGTAGACAAAGCATATGTAGAAGATTCAGAATTCTCCCTCACTAGAGGCAAAGGGCCCGAGGTAGTCTCTGTGTGATTACATTGCCCCAAGCCCAATATTCCTGAGGAATCTGCCGAAGGTTCTAGATTCCTTCGGGTGGATGACAAAGAACTTAGCACAGGCAAAGTCCCCTCTGCAGCTGTGGAAAAGTCCTTACACTTTTGAGAGGTTAGCACATATCCTTGAGAGTCTTTACTAGATAGAGGATGCTCCTGAGAACCTAGTACAGATGATGAATGTGTTACATATGCTGGTGAATATGGAATGGATTTTTGAGATTTCTGGCTAGGTAGTAATGGCCCAAATTCCCTTGAGGAAAGTTGGGATCTTTGTCTAGAAGGTTCAGAAAGGGGAGAAAATCTCATACCTTTCTGGCAATAAGTTGGATGTTGCACAGTCTTTGGAGAAAATGGCACAGTTTTTACACTCCCTTGCTTAGTTGTGGACAGTTTTAGAGACCCTTGGTCAGAAAGGGAATTTCCAGAAGCCTCTATGGAAGATGAATAGCTTAGAGTTCCTGGTAAAGAGGAAGAAATTCCCAGAGGCTTCTGATCAGATGGAAAAGACTCTGAGACCACCCGAGTGATTTGGGTGGACCCTAAATGTCCTGGAGTGGGAGGCAAAGTTCCCACTGTCTACCTTGCAGACATGGACTTTCCTGTTTTGGCTTGTGCCAATAAGGAATGACCCCTAGTGCCCTGAGAAGATGCATAAAACCCTACAGTTGTTTCCTTAGATTTAGTCCCTTCAGGTATGCAAGGTCCCAGAGATCCTTGCTCAGATCTCAAAGATGATGGTGACACCTGTAATAATGTAGTATGATCCAGGTGCAGTTCAGCACATCTGGAAGTGTCTGAAGTCCCTCAGGTAGAAGGAGAATATTCATTTGTTTCTGAAACTGCTGGGGAAGGAGCTGAATGCAGTAGAGCCCCTTCAGCAGATCCAGAGATATGAGTCATTGCCTGGGCTGAGATGGAATGTGTCAGAGGCCCCTGGGATGATTGCAAATGTGCTAGGTTCCCGGGACTAGATGGGAATGTTTCTGCACCTCCTTGAGTAAAAGATGAATGTGTACCAGGTTCTCGAGGTGATGGTGGCAAAGGTCCTAGGGTAGGCAAAGCATATGTAGAAGATTCAGTATTCTCCCTCACTAGAGGCAAAGGACCCGAGGTAATCTCTGTGTGTTTACATTGTCCCATGAGCAATATCCCTGTGGAATCTACGGAAGGTTCTAGATTCCTTTGTGTGGATGACAAAGAACTTTGCACAGGCAAAATCCCCTCTGCAGCTGTGGAAAAGTCCTTACACTTTTGAGAGGATAGCACATATCCTTGAGAGTCTTTACTAGATAGAGGATGCTCCTGAGATCCTAGTACAAATGGTGAGTGATTCCCATCTGCTGGTGAATATGAAATGGATGTTTGAGATTTCTGGCTAGGTAGTAACGGCCCAATATCCCTTGAGGAAGCTGGGGATCTTTGTCCAGAAGGTTCAGAAAGGGGAGAAAACCTCATACATTTCTGGCAATAAGTTGGATGTTGCACAGTCTTTGGAGAAGACGGCACAGTTTGTACACTCCCTTGCCTAGTTGTGGACAGATTTAAAGACGCTTGGTCAGAAAGGCAATGTCCAGAAGGCTCTATGGAAGAAGAAGAGCCTAGAGTTCCTGGTGAAGAGGAAGAAATTCCCAGAGGCTTCTGATCAGATCCGAGTGATTTGGGTGGACCCTAAAGGTCCTGGAGTGGGAGGCAAAGTTCCCACAGACTGCTTTGCAGACATTGGCTTTCCTACATTGTCTTGTGCAGATAAGGAATGCCCCCTAGTACCCTGAGCAGATGCAGAAAACCCTACAGTTGTTTCCTTAGGATTTAGTTGCTTTAGATGAGAAAGGTCCCACAGTTCCTTGCTCAGATCTCAAAGATGATGGGGACACCTCTAGTGATGTAGTAAGATTCAGGTGCAGTCCAGCATATCTGGGAGTGTCTGAAGTCCCTTGGGTAGATGGAGAAAAAAAATACAGCAACTCATTCATCATCTTTACTTTGTGCTTGCAGGCTGGTTGCAATTATCTTGTAAGCATTAAAAATCAGTCTAACATACTGCCTATGTTCCATAGGGTTTCATTGATGTGAGGAGACATCATGACTCAGGCAACTCTTATAAGGAAAATTTAAATGAGGTTGTCTTACAGTTTCAGAGGGTCAGTACATTATTATCTTGGTAGGAAGCATGGCAGCACCCCGGTAGAGGAGGTGCTGGGGAAGGAACTAAGTGGTCTATATCTTAGTCTGAAGGCTACCAGAAGGAAGCTTGTGGCCACAGGTAGCAAGGGAGAGGATCGATTTTTGTCTCTGAGCAGAGATTGAGCACTACACAAAAGCAAGCCTACACAATGATACACTTCCTCTAACAAGCCAACACCTTGTAATAATGCCACATACCATGGGCAAAAGATATTCTAATCAACACACTGCGTCATAGGACATAAAGAAAGATACTGCATGATTGCATTCCTCTAGTCACAGGTGCGACATACCTACAAGCTTATATGAACACACACACACACACACACACACACACACACACACACCAATCGGATATGCACGTGCATACATATATATTTGTCTATTTATTTACTTACTTACCTACTTACTTACTTACTTACTTACTTACTTACTTACTTTGTTTTAAATTTGTTGGGTAAGAACTTTCTACATACACATAAATGAGTTTTAGCAAATTCATCCCTATCTTCTCCTCCTTGAATTGTTACCCATTTCTCCTGTATCACTTTTATCCTTAATTACATTTTCATTTTTATATAGACGGCTGTGTAGTGCCATGCCCTGAGAAATCGCGTGCATGCCGCAAGCAATCACTGAGAAGAGCCATGCGTGCCACAAGCAATCGCCATTATAAGATGGTGATGGCCTCCCCTGTGCCTAACTAGTAAACAAGCCTTGTACGCAGGTGCAAGAGTGAACTCACTCCTAGTCACTGTCCATTCTCGGGGCATAATAGTGGGGTGATGGGCAAGCAACGAATCAGGAGCTGTCACGTCACATCAGGTGCTGAAACGTCATGCTGTTGGCTATATAAGCAGCGCCATTTTCCCGGATCATGGTCTTCCTGATAAGTAAGCAATAAATCTTTTGCCACAGAAGATTCCGGTTTGTTGCTTCTTTCTTGCCGGTCGAGTGGGATGCAATAAGTGGCACCGAGGAACCCGGGAACTTTATACCATCACACCAGTGCAAGGAAGATCCCTTGTTCGCGGGGCGGAATCAGAACTGCGGGATGAAAGGCTCTGTAAGGTACATACAGTTTTGAAATTTCTCCAGAGTTAGACACCCTTTTGATTGTTTGCACAGCGATTGCACTTTTCCTTTCAGTTTCGTTTTTCTTCCACTGCTTCCACTGCTGACTGGTTCTTAGTCACGGTCAGGCCTGGATAGCGCCTGGACAGCGACCAGTTTCAGTCACGGTCAGGACTGGACAGTGCCTGGACAGCATCCATTTTCAGTCACAGTCAGGACTGTATAGCGGCAGTATGAGAATCTCGCATTCTATAATAGTGGCCTTACACTCGGTCCTGAAGCAGTGTGGCCTAAAATGTGCCACTAATACCTTAGAGGGATTTGTCAGGGAGATAGACAATGTGGCACCATGGTATGCTTGCTTAGGGTCATTTAGGCCTTTTCATGAGCCTTGATCCCGAGGAAAAGATATAAAAAGAAAAGAATGCCTTGGGAGAGATTAGAAAAGGGATGGAAAGGGAGAGAAGAAGGGAGATCCAGGTGGAGAGGCACATAAGGAAAGGAGCCTCTACCTGCCACTAGATGAGTTTAAGCAGCTAGCTCTTAGTAGCTCAGAATCTGATGAAGGGCTTAGCTCCTCTGAAGAAACGGACTTGGAGGAGGAAGCAGTTCATTATAAGGGAGAAAGGTACCTGCAAGATAAAATACAAGCTACTCAGTGCAGAAAAAGTCCAACAACGACTGGTGAAAGCCAGCTTGCTGCTCGGTCTCGGGATTGTTGGCTTCAGTGTCCTAGTGAACCTCTGCCTTACGTGCATAGGTAGTTGTCAATTTTTGCCTACACCTCATGTAGGGGTAAACACTCGAGGCATCAGGCCATTACAAGTCTGGCAAATGGATGACACTCATATTTCCTCCTTTGGGAGAAATCAGTACTTACATGTTTCCTTTGACACCTGCAATGGTGTAATGTTTGCCACACCTTTAACAGGGGAAAAAACCTCTCATGTTATACAGCACTGCCTAGAAGTGTGGAGTGCTGGGGCAAGGCCACAATTCTTAAAACGGATAATGGGGTAGCATATACTTCTACTAAATTTTAGCAATGTTGTCATCAAATGGATGTCACTCACTTGACTGGCCTTCCTTATAATACTCAAGGACAAGGCATTGTGGAATGTGCCCACCACACACTCAAGTCTTATCTTATAAAACAAAAAGGGGGAGTTGATGAGACTCTGCCCTCAGTGCCAAGAGTAGCAGTATCTATGTCACTCTTTACACTTAATTTTTTGAATCTTGACGAGCAGGGACGTTTTGCAGCTGAGCGACATAGTTCAGACCCTGATAGACCAAAAGAAATGGTCAAACGGAAGGATGTTTTAACTGGTCTCTGGAAAGGCCCGGATCCTATCTTAATCAGATCCCGGGGAGCTGTTTGTGTTTTTCCACAGAGTGAAGACAACCCATTTTGGCTGCCGGATTGACTCACCCGCAGGATATTCATCAAGGATGGTGCAAAAATGCTGACCTCCTGAGGACTTTTCCTGATCCTGACAATGCTGAACTTGTCTCAGGTTCCTAGTATAATGGGTGAACAGATATGTGCTATTCTCTCGACTTTCCCTAAACCAATGTCAGTTCGCCATGATAGTATAGTTTTCCAAATTTTCCAAATTTCCAAAATTCTTTACTAATAATAAAACAGTGGATTTGCCATATTTACCCTATGATCCAACTCGTTATTATCATTAGGAGAAAATCACTCCTTACTAGAACAGGGTTTTTTATGTTTTCAAATTAATGGACAAGGACATTGTATCAACCTCCCAGCCTGAGCTTTAGGGAGGTTTAATGAGCACCAAGGAGGTTGGGTGAGCACAACCCAAGATAATTCTAATGTAGATATAACTTTACAAATCGGACCTTTTGGCAGGAGGCAATTTGGGTTAATGGTACATTTGTACCACCTAACTTTTCAGACAAAGAATGTCGCCACCAACCAAAAATAGCCCCTCATTGTGTCTTGGAAGATGAAGGTCTGATCCTGCCTTGGTCTGATTGTCGATCCTCCATCACTTGTTGGGCAGATCAGAGTAAAACTTTTTCCTTTTCTTCCAACATGACAGATGACCCAAAGAATGAATTTTTTATGAAAAAGAGATTTTTCATTCAGGACTTTAGAATGCATTCCTTTCACAAGTGGGTGCTTTGGGGAGTCAATGGCAATTGTACAGATTTCAATCCTTTGATTTTTATCCAGGGAGGAGCATTTGTAAAGGCTTCTTTTACTGGCATCTCAAGATTTGCTCAGCACTGGGGAATACATGATGCCTCCCAGGACTCTTATGGACATACTAATATCAGAGTAGAGATCACTGGGTTCAATAAAACTTTGGTAAACCAGATTATTTATACATCTCCCACAGTCTGTGTTTACCCCCCTTTCTTGTTTATATTCTTTCAAGTGATTCATTTGAAGTCTGTTCCAATGATTCTTGATGGATTTCTCAATGTTGGCATGTAACAATAAACACCCATGCCATGGTGCCACGGATCCCACTTTGGGTCCCTGTTCTGGTGGAAACACCCTCCACCTTGAAAGTAAATGGGAGAAATGCCCTAAAGATACATGAAGTACACACTAGATTAGTTGAAAAGTGGAAAATTAGCTGATAAGAGCAACTGTTGTTTGGGCAGTGGTGCTTTATGCCTTTATTCTCATCACTTGGTTGGCAGAGGCCAAGAATGTCTGAGTCTGAGACAAGCTTGGTATACAGAGTGATTTCCAAGACAGCCAGGTCTACACAGAGAAACCCTCTCTCAAAAAACAAACAAACAAACAAACAAACAAACAAACAAACAAAAAGCACCTGTTCTATGAAGAGGACCGGGCACAATGCACCCACATAGTGGCTTACAATTTATGCACAGCTACAGTTTTAGAGAATCATTGCTCTCTTTTAGCTTCTGTAGGCTATAGAGGCATAAGTGAGAGAGAGAGGGCATGAGCAGACTAGCACAGAAGTGAGAGAGGGCATAGCACATAGGTGAGAGAGAGAGTCCCTGAGCACTCTAGCACATAAGGGAGAAAAAGGGGCTGGGCATCCAAGCACATAAGTGAGGGAGAGAGGGCCTGCACATCCTAGCACACTCTTGTAATCAAGCTCAGTACTAGGAAGGTGGAGGTGGGAGTTTACCAGGGATTGTAGTGAATCTGGATGTTCTCTTCTGATCTATTAGGACAGCATGGACTGTTCTGTTGTGGGATGTACATACAGAAAAAGTACACACATTTTAATTTTTATGCACATAAATAAATAACAAAAAATATTACAGTTGAAATTAGTAGTGCCATTTCCAGTACTTTCATGTTACACATTTGTTCATGTTTTTTCAAGTCTGCAAATGCTTATCAACCTAGAAACTGGAAATCATTTGTCTTAAAGATGGTAGCTCATTTCCACCTCCTGAGACCTCCCTTCTAATCAATGGTGCCTGGTACTCCATGACAGCATACACAGGGTATATTCAGCCAAAGGGTGAAATCCCTGGATGAGACCTGTTTTCTCCATCTGGCATCACAAAGGGTCCTCAGAGTATTACATGTGGGTCTCTCCTGATAACGTTTTATTTATTTGTTTGTTTGTTTGTTTGATTTTGTTTTGTTTTTTATTTTTGTTATTGTTTTGTTTTTTATTTGTTTTATTTTTGTTTTTTGTTTTTTTTTTTTGGTTTTTGTTTTTGTTTTGCTTTGTTTTTGTTTTGCTTTTTTTTGTTTTTGTCTTTGTTTTGCTTTGTTTTGTTTGTTTGTTTGTTTGTTTGTTTGTTTGTTTTTCCCATTGAGCAGACAAGCAAGGAAAGGTGCGGTTGTGAAGGAGTTCACTTCTGAATGACCTGGAAGAGATAACCAGCTCTGATCAGGGTTATTGGACTGTTAAAGGATGTGTGACTGGAGAGAAATCTCAGTCCCAAGAGGCCACTATGTGAGGAAAAACCTCCCGATCTGCCTTTTCCTACGGCTTCTGAGGGTTAAATGAAGGAGGAAGATCATATTTTTTTTCTCTTTTTTTCCATTTTTTTTTTAACTAAGAAGACATTATAGTTTTTAAGAGAAGAATGGCTCTTAAGAAAATGATGGTGATTCCAAAGGAAGATTACTTATTACTTTTGGACTTTGATGATGAAGAAGATGACATAAATATTTCGGAGGAGTCTCTTTCTGAAGGTTACTGCATATTCAGTGTTGGGTATTAATTGTGTGTTGTGCAGTTCACTAGACTTTTACCTAGTCACCTGAAAAGGAAGAAGTCTTTTCTCAGAGATTTTATATAGTTCATTTGAAATTTTACCTATCTATCTATATCTATATATTCTTATACCCGAGTTTTAGCAACACATATAACTACTCTTGACATTGTAGTCACAATATGTTGATAAAAAATAACTTGTTATGATTTTGCCACCGGAAAATACCTGAACATTGTTCCAATAATATGTTTGCAAAACCTGAATTTATTTCAAGAACATTACAAATAATTTATTTCATTCCTTTTTTATTATTTCTTTTCTTTTTTTTCTTTTTTTTTTTTTTACATTTCAAATGTTATTCCCTTTTCTATTTTCCCCTCCAAAAATCCCAGTCCTCTCCCCTCTATCCCTGCTTTCCAACACACCTACTCCCAATTCCTGGCCCAGGCATTCCCAAAACTTGGTCATAGGAACTTTACAAGAACAAGTGTCTCTCCTCCCATTGATGACATACTAGTCCATCCTCTGCTACATATGCAGCTGTAGGCATAAGTCACAACTTATGTTTACTTTGATTGGAGATTTAATCTCAGGGAACTCTGGGAGTACTTGTTAGTTGTTTTTCCTCATAGAATGTTCCTTGTGTACTTTCTCTAGCTCCATAATTAGGGACCCTGTGCTCAGTCCAATGGATTTCTTTGAGCATCCACTTCTGTATTTGTCAGGAAATGGCAGATCGTCTCAGGAGACAACTATATCAGTCTCCTGACCCTAAGCTCTTGTTTGGCTCTTCAACAGAATCTGGGTTTGGTGGTTGTTTATGGTATGGATCACAGAATGAAGCAGTGTCTGGATTCCTTCAGTCTTAGTTCCAAACTTTTTCTCTGTAACTCTTTCCATGGATCTTTTGTTACCAATTCTAAGAAGGAACGACATATCCACACTTTGGTCTTCCTTCTTGTTGAGTTTCATGGGTTTTGCAAATTTTACCTTGTTTTTTTCTGAGCTTCAAGGATAACATCCACTTATCAGTGAGTATATATCATGTGCTTTCTTTTGTGATTGAGTTATCTCACTTAGGAACATATCATCCAGATCCATCCATTTGTCTAAGAATTTCATGAATTCATTGATTTTAATAGTAATGTAGTATTTCATTATGTAAATGTACTATATTTTCTGTATTCATTCCTCTGAAGACGGGCATCAGGTTTATTTTCAGCTTCTTGCTATTATAAATAAGGATGCTATGAACATAGTGATGCATGTATCCTTATTACAAGTTGGAATATCTTCTGGATATATGCCAAGGAGGACTATTGCTGGATCTTCAGTAGAACTATTACCACTTTTCTGAGGAAACCCCATCTGCTTTCCAGAGTGGTAGTACCAACTTGCAATTCCACAAGCAATGGAGGAGTGTTCCTTCTTCACCACATACCCACCAGCAACTATTGTCATCTGAGTTTTAGATCTTAGCCATTCTGACTCTGTGAGGTGGAATCTTAGGGTTATTTTTACTTTCTGTTCCCTGATGATTAAGGATTTTGAACATTTATGAGGTGCTTCTCAGCCATTCAGTGTTTCTTAATTTGGAATTCTTTGTTTAGAACCATCCCCATTTTTTAAAATAATGTTATCTGATTTTCTGGAATCCAGCTTCTTGAGTTCTTTGTATATATTGAATATTAGTCCCTTATCTGATTTAGCATTGATAAAGACTTTTTCCCCGTTTTGTTCTAATGATAGTGCCCCTTGCCTTACAGAAGTTTTGCAATTTTTGAGGTCCCATTTGTCTATTTTTAATCTTATAATAACAGCCATTGCTGTTTTGTTCAGGAATATTCCCCATTTAACCTTGTCTTCGAGGCTCTTCCACACTTTCTCCTCTATAAGTTTCAGTGTCTCTGGTTTTATGTGCAGTTCCTTGATCCAATTAGACTTGAGCATTGTACAATGAGATGAGAACAAATCAATTTGCTTTCTTCAATATGCTAACTGCCAGTTGAGCGAGCACCATTTTTTGAAAATGCCATTTTCTTTCCACTGGGTGGTTTTATCTCCTTTGTAAAAGATCAAGTGACCTCATGAGTTTGGGTTCATTTCTCTGACTTCAGTTCTGTTCCATTTATCTACCTGTCTAACACTATTCCTGTACCATGAAGTTTTTATCATAATTGTTCTGTAGTACAGCTTGAGGTCAGGCATGGTGATTACAAAAGACATTCTTCTATTGTTGAGTATAGTTTTGGATATAGTAGGTTTTTTTTTTCAAGATGAATTTGCAAATTGCCCTTTCTAACTCAGTGAAGAAATGAGTTGGAGTTTTGATGGTGATTGCAATGCATATCAGATTGCTTTTTGAAAGATAGCCATTTTTACTATATTAATCCTGCCAAATCATTAGCATGGGAGATTTTACCATCTTCAGAGATCTTCTTTGACTTCTTTCTTGAAGAAACTTGAAGTGTTTATCATACATATATTTCACTTTCTCAGAGTCACACCAAGGAATTTTATATTATTTGTGACTACTATGAAGCATGTTTTTCCCTAATTTCTTTCTCATACTATTTGTCTTTTCTGCAGAGAAATTCCACTGTTATGTTCAAATTAATTCTAAATTCAGCTCCTAAGCTGAAAATGTGTATCAGGATTAGCTTTTCTCTGTTGTAATTTTTGGGTTCATAGATACATGCTATCATATCTTCTGGAAATAGAGAAATTTTGATTTCTTCCTTTCCAATTTGTATTCATCTGTTTTCGGTTTTTGGTTTTTTGTTTTTTTTTATTTTTTAATGTGTGTAATTGTTCTGGCTAGTATTTCAAGTACTCTATTGAATAGGTAGGGAGAAAGTGGGCAGCCTTGTCCAGTCCCAGATTTTAGTGGGACTCCTTCTGGTTTCTGACCATTTAGATTAAAGTTAAATCCTGGGCTTTCTTTTCTTTTCTTTTCTTTTCTTTTCTTTTCTTTTCTTTTCTTTTCTTTTCTTTTCTTTTCTTTTCTTCTTCTTCTTCTTCTTTTTTTTTTTTTTTTTTTTTTTTTTTTTTTTTAGGTGTATGCCTTGAATTCTTGGTCTTTTCTGGACTTATTATGAATGGGCATTGTATTTATCCAACTATTTGCTATGCATCTAATCGAATAATCATGTGGTTTTTGTAGTTGAGTTTTTTTTGTTTTTGTTTTTGTTTTCTTTTTTTTTTTCTATAATGGATTTAATTGATGGTTTTCGATATTAAACTCTCCCTGAATCATAAGAAGGAGGCCAACTAGGTCATGATGGATTATCCTTTTGATGTATTCTCGGACTCGTTTTGAAAGGATTTTATTTAGTATTTTTGCATCGATATTCATAATGGAAATTGGAATAAAGTTTCCTTTCTTCATTAGGTTTTGTATAGTTGTAATCTTGCTTCATAGAACATATTAAATAGTGTTCCTTCTCTTTTAATTTTGCATAATAGTTTGAGGAGTATTGGTATTAGGTCTCCATGAATATCTGATAGAATTCTGAACTAAACCCATCAGACCCTGGGCTTATTTTTGGTTGGGAGACTATTAACGATTGCTTCTAATTCTTTAGGGGTGTTATGACCCACACTACAGTCTTGCCAGAAAGAATGCCCACAGGACACTCGGATCCTTCTGCAGTAAAGCTTTAAGGCATCTCGAGAGATAGATGATCAGCTTCAGGACAGGAGACCCAGAGAGCAGAAAACCCCTCCCTTATATAGGCTGTGAAGTACAGTTAGAAGTATGGTTGGAGACCTGCACCACCGGAATTTTCTGCCCACCATCAGCCTGATGACGCCATTGGAGAGACAGGGATCAGGTAATGGAAAGATATCCCGATGCCTGTGCACACTCACCACGAGCAATAGTGACAATGGTGTTGTGAGCACCATCTTGTAATGGTGGCCGTGAGGACGGCTCCTCACATCTCACCCTTTTCTTTTATGTTAGAAGCAACAGGCCACACAGTATGGAGAGTGGAGATAGAGGTCAAATTCCCACTGTGCAAGCATAGGGGCCTTACACAAAACCTCCTTCCAGGCTCGTCACCCAAAGGGGTCTTGGTCAGCTCCCCTGTCGTTTTTCCTGGGGGGAAGGACACTAGGACACTCAACCTTCTTGAAAGATGACATATCTCCCAGAAAGAAGCTCAAATTACACCACAACGCCATTCCAGTGCAGTGCTTAGCCACAAAACTCACCTGGGTTGTTAAAGCACACCCGCTCCAACCCATGCAGCAAGACTCGCCTCAGGGTTTTGTGGAGCTGGATGTCCAGCAACCTTATTGCTTGAGCATCATCAATATTCATATATCGGGGGAAACACCCTGCTCCAAAACAACAAGTGCCTGGGTTACTACCATCCTGTCCCTCCTTGTTTGGGATTTAAGTTTGCAGATCATCCATAGTAGGAGCAGTACTCCACTGTACACAGCCACTCCAAACAAACCACCCCCACCCATTGCTTGAAGTAGGAGAATGCTGCAGAAATTCAGGTAGAAAACCCTTCCATCAATGACAGGTCAAGACATGTCGAATCAACTTATAAGATGGTGATCCTCAGCTCCCGGAGTGTCTGTTCAAATTCTATGGTCCAATTCTGTAACAAATAACAAGACAAAGCCTTTTACAGGTTAGCTGCTCTTGTAAAATTCTGAAATTGTAGTAAGGTGATACAGACGCTAGGCAGCTTATGTTTGCAACCCAGCTGAGGCATTTGCCAAAGAATATACACCTGCTCTTGGACCAGATCGATCCGTTGGTTTACCAACATGAGGCCTCTCTGTATCTGGGAGTTGGCCATTGCCTGGCTGTTCAGGGCCAATGTCACTCTTGCCTAAAGGTCATTTTATAGTTTGCGTTGTCTGAACCGTAGCAGACAAGGCCAGGGTCGAAACAGTGACAGAGGCAGCTACTGCTGCTGTTGCTACCAAGCCAACTATAATAGCAGAGATTCCAAAATCTCTCTTTTCTCTAAATAAGCTTAAATTCTAGATGCTTCCACAGGAACTGGAAAAAATCTAGGCACATGAGTAACCAAAGCAAAGCAATACTTAGTAGCATCCCAACACAGGGTATAGAAACTTTCATTAAGCAAGCAATCTAATTCTAATTGATTATTATTTAAACTTTTATTACTTACAACCCACAGAAAGGGGGTCAAACACAAACCGGGGTGACAGTATAATTCACCCTTTTAAATGATTTATATTTAGTATTAGAGGAGGACCAATCGAAAGACCCCAAACCAGCACTCAAAGTGCCCTACCACTCAAAACCCATTTGGACCTTTTCACTATATCCACCTCCAATCGTTGCCATAGGTGAAAGATCGGTACAGCTCTCATTAACCCCACAAAGTAACCATTGATCAAAAGGGTTAGCATCTGCCCGATCAGAATCCATGAAGTTAAAATCATGTCCAGCAAGGATTTCATTAATCTCTACACTTACATGTGGGGAAAAGGAAAAAAAATCCTTCAACCACCCAAAAGGTTTTTCTGGCCTGGCACCCAGTCCAAGGAAGCATGGAGTCCTCCGAGGATCTTCCTTTACAAAAGGGTGCCGTTCTGGGTTGCTGGGGCAGTGCTTTCCTGGATTTATGACTAGGCCTCCAGCCTTGAATTATCAAGGCATTGGCTATTATTTCAGAGTGGGTTCCCCAAACAGCTGCTTTCAACCAGGCCACCGATTGATTTTATAAGGATATACACTGGCGTTGGTCTTTCAAGTCACAGATCATTACAAAGCACAGGCTTCCTTTGAGGGAGTAGTTCTGTTTTCCATCAGAACCTGAATTTGTCCATCTAATGGTAAAAAGGCAAGTCCCAGCTCCCTATCAGTAGTAAAGAAATGTGGAAAAACTTGTGCACTGTGCATGACAGGCATGAACAGAATGTTAGACATAGTACCCCAACACAATTCCCCCGATATACTAGGAACCATGATCTCTAGTAGAAGGGTCATTATCCATCGTTGTTTCCAGAATTCCCTCTTTTGTCCACATCTTCTGAAGGGGAGATCCTTCAGATGAGGCATTCTGGAACCCAAAGAGGATTGTCTTCTTCCTGTGGAAAGACACAAATAACTCCTTTGGATCTTATTAAAATAGGATGCAGGCCTCTACATTTTCCAGTTAAGACAACTTTCCATTTGATAATTTCTCTAGATCTGTTTGGTTCTGAACAGTGACGATCAGTTGCAGTGTGGCCTTGCTCATCAATATTCAAAAAATTAAGAGTAAAGAGTACCATGGAGATGTCCACTCTCAGTGTTAAGGGTAAGAGCCTCATCGACTCACCCTTTCTTTTTGATAAGGTAAGTTTCAACAGTGTGGTGGGCACGTTCCACAATGCCTTGTCCCTGTATGGCAAACCAGTTAAATAAGTTACATTCCTCTGTAGACAGAATTGTTGAAAATTTTGAGAGGTGTAGGCCAGTCCATTATCGGTTCTAAGAAATTTGGCTTGTCCCCAAGCTTCAAGGCAATGTTGAATTACATGTGTGGCTTTTTCTTAGTAGAGGGATCAGTTTTACTGCCCTCTTTTCTCTCTCCCCTTCCTTCTGAATCCCTGGGAGGGCCCTTTTTCTTAGACATGTCTTTCTTTTTTCAAGCTCCCATTCTCTCATTCTGTTAGGTTTCTGACATACTGTCCTGAACCTCTTCTAGTATTTCCTGTCCCTCCACATTGGCTGTTTGGCAGGTTTCATCCTCTAGACAGTTTTATATTAGCTTGCAAATGCCTTGGTGCCCAGGCGTAAGTCTCCCTCTTTATGCTTAAGGTCAAGGTCACTTCCTAGCTTACTACATAAGGCTACAGTTAGAGACCCCGAACAAGAATACCAGGGAGAAATGCGATCCACTTCCTTAACAAAGTTCTGCAGCGTACTGGAGGCAACCTGCCTGTAATGCAGTGATCACTGACTTTGAGGAGGCCATGATAGAGTGAGTCTCTGCTCTTGATCTACACCCCATTTATAGTACTCCTTAAGCAAAGCGAAAGTAAACACAGTGCTCTCCTCCCTTATCTACGGAAGGCTTAGAAGATACCTCAGTGTTGCCACTTATCTACGTCGGACTGACAACACCTCATTTTTCAGCACCAGCCTCGATGGACAGAATAAGAAACAGAATGAGGGCCAGGGCAACCAAGACTAGAGCTTCTACTGCCCCTTCCTAGGGTGCATCTAGATTAAGACCGAAATCAATAGGGATAAGAGGGTCACGATGAGACATACCACTCCAAACTTACCTTTTCCCTGCAGTTCTGAATCCACCCGATTTCCAGGGGTTTTCCTCAATGCCAGCGATGTTGATCCTGGTTTTATGGCACCGGATGACCTGCGCTACCATCTCGCCAGCAAGAACACATGCAGGACACTCAGATCTTTCTGCAGTAAAGCTTTAATACATCTCCAGAGATAGATGAACAGCTTCAAGACAGGAGATCCAGAGAGCAGAAAACCCCTCCCTTATATAGGTTTCAAAGTATGGTTAGAAATACGGTTGGAGACGTGAATCACCGGAATTGTCTGCCCACCATCAGCCTGATGATGCCATTGGAGAGGCAGGGCTCAGGTAATGGAAAGATACCCTGACGCCTGAGCGTACTCACCATGAGCAATGGTGACAATGGTGTTGTCAGCGCCATCTTGTATTGGTGACCATGAGGGCGGCTACTCACAGTGGTAGAAGTAATTACAGGGTTTCTCTGATCCTGATTTGAATTTGGTACCTGATATCTGTCTAAATAAGTGTCCATTTTATCCAGATTTTCAAGTTTTGTTGAGTACAGCATTGAATAGTAGGATCTGATGATATTTAAAATTTACTAAATTTCTGGTGTTATTTCTCCCTTTTCATTTCTGATTTTGCTAAATTGGATACTGTTCTTGTGTTCTGTATTTAGTCTGTCTAATGGTTTATCTATCTTGTTGATTTTCTCAAAGAACAAGCTCCCAGTTTGTTTGATTATTTTTGTATTGTTCCTTTGTTTCCACTTGGATGATTTTAGCACTGAGTTTGATTATTTCCTGACTTCAACTCCTTTTGGGTGAATTTGCTTCCTTTTGTTCTATAGTGTTAAGGTGTGATGTCAACCTACTCCTATATCCTCTCTCCGGTTTTTTTAGAGGCATTCAGAGAGAGCTATGAGTGTCCCTCTTAGGGCTATTTTCATTGTGTTCCATAACTTGCAGTATGTTGTTGTTACATTTTCATTAAACTCTAAAAAGTCTTTAATTTACTTCTATATTTCTTCCTTGACTGTTTTGTCACTGACTAGATTGTTGTACACATTCCACGTGTATGTGGGTTTTCAATTATTTATATTATTTTTGAAGTTAGTCTGTGGTGATCTGATAGGAAGCAGGAAATTATTTCAATAATTTTATATCTGTGAGGCATGTGGTGTGACTGAGTGTATGGTCAATTTTGGAGAAGGCATCGTGAAGTCCTGAGAAGAAGGGACATTCGTTTGTTTTAGGATAAAATGTTCTATAGATATCAACTAAACGTATTTGCTTCATAAATTCTACAAGTTTCACCGTGTATCTTTTTAGTTTTAGTTTCCAGGATCTGTCCATTAATGCGGGAGGGGTGTTGAAGCCTTCCAATATTATTGTGTGAGGTACAATGTGAGTTTTGAGCTTTACTAAAGTTTCTTTTATGAATGTGGATGTCATTGCATTTGGAGTATAAATGTTTAGATTTGGGAGTCCATCTTGGTAAATATTAACTTTAATGAATATGACGTTTCCCGCCTTGCCTATTTTAATAACTTTTGGTTGAAAGTCAATTTTATTTGATATTAGAATGGCTGCTCCACCTTATTTCTTCGGATCATTTGCTTGGAAAGTTCTTTTCCAGCCTTTTAGTCTGAGGTAATGTCTGACTTTGTCCTTGGTGTTTGTTTTTGGTATGCTGAATATTGCTTACACATCCATTTTTTTATTCTATGCCTTTTTACTGGTGAACTGAGTCCACTGATATTAAGAGATACTAAGAAAAGTCCTTGTTGCTTCCTGTTATTTTTGTTATTAGAGTTGGAATTTTGTTCATGTAGCTATCTTCTTTTAGGTTTCCTTCAACTTTAATTTCTTCTTTTTTCTTGAGTGTAATTTCCCTCTTTATATTGAAATTGTCCCTTTATTATCGTTTGATGTGCTGGATGCATTGGAAGATATTGTGTAAATATTGTTTTGTCACAGAATACCTTGTTTTCCCAAGCTATGTTAAAAGAGTTTTGCTTCATATAGTAGTCTTGGCTGGCATTTCTGCTCTCTTACATTCTGTATGACATCTGCCCTAGATTTTCTCCTTTCATAGTCACAGGGGAGAAGTTATGTGTAATCCTGATAGATCTTGCTTTATATATTACTTGACCATTTTCCCTTACTGCTTTTAATATTCTTTCTTTGTTTTGTGCATTTGGTGTTTTGACTATTATATGATGGCAGAAATTATTTTTTTTCCGGTCCAAATAGTTTGGCGTTCTGTAGTCTCCTTGTTTATTCATGAGCATATCTTTCTTTAAGTTAGGGAATTTTTTTTCTATAATATTGGTAAAAATATTCAATAGCCCTAATTTGGAAACCTTACTTCTCATCTATACCTATGCCGGATTTCATGTACGTAATTATGTCATTTCTAAAAGCTGTTTCAAAAATTCACCTGGGCAGTATTTCCTGAGAAATTCAAATCATTAATACTTTATCCCCTTTTACTAATATAGCATATTATGTTTCCATTTTTTTTTGTCTATATAGTACAGAACCCATCATTTGACAAAGATGAGAATATATCACCTCAGGTAGAAACAGATGAAGATACGGTGTAATATTTTCATTTTTTCCCATTTTGATAGAGTACTTCAACAGTAGTGTTTGTGAAACCTTAACTGGAGAAGTAGATTCAGGAAAAAGAGCAATTCAGGGTCAGATGCTCTTATATGTGTAGTTCAAGACCAGATTGTGGTCCTTTAGACCTTGTGATCACAAAAATATAGCAACTAGTACAATACAACCACCTGCATGAGATGTTCCCAGATATACACACAAAGAAAAGGAGAACCATTATAAAAATAAGAGAAGGACCATTTACGAAGAAGAAGGATCTCAGCAATGGTAGTACAGTTATGAAGAAGTGCTGTGAGGTGTAAATGTATGAATTGTTTAAAGTAAATATTACAAGTTTTTTTTGGAATTTTACCATGTATTGTATATGGATATGACATTTGATTCAAACCAAATATTATATATTTATTAAAAATAATTAAAATAATTTTCTGTGTAAAGTTTTGTGTGTGGTAGAAAAAATGTCCTATGGTGAGACTCCAACTTAAAGTGTATCTCGCAGGAAGGTAAATCCCCTAGACGTTCCCCAAGCTTGTTTTCCCTGATCTCTGAAAATACAGCTAGGAAGAAGCTCTTTGTTCTCTATAGCCAGCAAAAAGGCTTTTTGTTTCTATACTTTTCATCCAGAGATGCCTGCCTTCCTGTGCCAAGGACAAGGTGATAAAAATTTAGAAAGGACTCACGCCCCACTCCTGCCTTGTAAATTTCAACAAGAACACCAGGAAGAGAGGAACTCCCTAACAAACATTTCCCAACTCCTCCCAACTCCTCCCAATTCCTCAGCTCGCTGTTAAAAGCCCCTTACTGTCACAGCTCGGTGTCAAACTCCCCTGCCCTGCTAGGCAGAGTGACTTTGTCCTCAGCCAGCTAATAGTAAAAACTCTTGCAGTTTGCGTCAGTTGTGGTTTTCTCTTGGGTCATTGGGGTGCTGGCCAGCTCATTCCAGGACTTGAGAGGAGGCCCAGCTTCTGAGGTCTTACATTTGGGGGCTTCTCCACCATGATTTGTGGCCTACCCCAATTCTCAGAGACCCTGCTTGGAGGTAGGATTCTATCTTTGTCTGTATCTTTGTCTCTATCTTTTTCTATAACTTTCCTCTATCTTTGTCTCTATCTTTTTGTGCCAGCTCTGTTTGAATTCACTATTCTCCGTTTGCAGTTGTAAATGCTCGTGAGAGTAACGAACTCCCTTTTTCAGATGGAAAAGGGTTACTGACAGACATGTCAGGAGAAACCGGCTGCCACCCTTTGGGACATCCCAGGAGTTCTGAGGGAGTTCCAGGGATACCTGGAGATCTCCTATCAGTGTGCCAAGTGAGAGTGTGCTCACTCGGCTGTCTGTTTCTGTTACTGGGTGCCAAGTGAGTGTGTGATCTCTCGGCCATCTTATTGGGGCCTGGTCTTGGTTATTGTAATCTTTTTTGTGTATATATTTTTTTCCCTGTATGTGACTCTGATGATGGGACCGACTATTAACATGCCCCTTGGACTGACCCTTGATCACTCGACTGAAATTAAGACTAACACTCACATTCTCTCTGTGTATGTCTGAAATAGATTTTAGAGAACTTTCTGATCTACAGAATGGCCATCTTTGATGATAGTTGGCCACTAGAGGGCACTCTTTGTTTGGTTCTGTTTTCAGCTCTTAAAGTTGTTTTACAGAGGGGACCAGGGTCTCAGCCAGATTACGTGCCCTACATTCTCATCTAGAAAAATTTAGCACAGGATCCCCCCTCTCCCATCCTGTTTAAAGCCTTGGGTTAAAAAGAATAATCCAGGCTCCCCAGTCCTGGCCCTCTGCCACCCAGAGGTGAAAAAAAAGTTAAAACTGGCACAGGTTGAACTGCAGCCCTCGGTTTCTCCCAAGATCTATCCAGAGTTAGAAGAACCTCAAAAATGGCATAGCACCCCACCCCCATATTCCCTACTGGTCCCCTCCAAGAACTCTCAACAGGGTGCCACTAGATATTTGGGGAGGGACCAGTTGCTAAAGCCCAAGGCCAGCGAGCTCGAAGCCCAGAGTGACCAGATTCAACCATTGCACTGCCTTTATGTACTTATGACCCTCTTCCAGCAGGCCCCAGACAACTGCTGACCCTTCAGTAATGGCCCTTTTCCTCCTCTGAACTCTATAACTGGAAGGCAAATCACACCTCCCTTCTTTGAAAACCCCTCTAGCCTCCTAATCTAATGGAATCTCTCATATTCTCTCTTCAGCCTACTTGGGATGACTGTCAGCAGCTACAGATTCTTTCACCACAGAAGAGAATGAGAGGATTCTGAGAGGAAAGAAAGAGCATGCTGGGGGCCAATTGACTACCCATAAAACTTCTAAATGAAATGGATGCAGCCTTCCCTCTGACATGTCCTGACAGGACTGACCATATGGAGCAATTTACAATTTTCTGCTGGGCTCTGATAATAGGACTGAAAGGAGCTGGCAGGTGCCCCACCAATTTGGCCAAGGTAAGAGAGATCCTACAAGAGAAAAAGGAGCCCCCAGCAGTGTTTTTAGAATACCTCTGAAAGGTATAGAGGTGTTACACTACCTTTGACCCTACTTCGGCGTGCGAGCATGTGACAGGTGTCATGGCTTCCATTGGGCAGTATCCTTCTGACATTAGGAAAGGGTTACAGCGTCTAGAGAGTCCGAAAAATTTATCTTTACAACATCTGTTTAAGGAGTCAGAGAAAGTGTACCATAAGAGAGAGAGTGACAAGCCAGCACCAGGGTATATTGTGCTCTGAGTCTGCAGACACGCTTAACGTCCCCAAAAGACCCTCAATAGGATCATAAGAACTCTGGTGAATGGAACACAACCTCTGCTCCAATCCAATCTCACAGGATCTGAGACTGCATTAATTAGGGAAGCAGAAAAACTGGTCTGACAATGGTCACAAGTCCCTCTGGTCTGTGCCAGCACCTGGGCAACTTGTTGGACGGAGTCTGAGGACAGCCCCAAGGTCCTCACAGAAACATCCACGAGATCTTAAGACCTTTGTGAAACGAAAACCACTTCTGCTCCAATCCTATCATGCAGGACCTGAGACTGCATTCATTAGGGAAGCAGATAAACCGGCCTGACCAGGGTCACAAGTCCCTTCCAATCCATTACAGCACCGGGCACCTTGGGGGCAGAGTCTGTGGACACCCCAAAGGTCCCCACAGGACTCTCCATGGGATCTTAGTACCTCTATGAGTGGATTACAACATCTACCAGGAGAAAGGTTCGAACACCAGATATCTGGGACCCTTCTCTGCAAGAGGAGATCTTGCCTGCAGAGAGTACTCTGAACACTGAAACTCAGGAGAAAACTAGTCTCCGAGGTCTGCTGATAGAGGCTAACATAATCACCTGACCATTGTTATGGCAACTATTAGAAAACAAAGCATTTAATTGGAGGCTTTGTTACATTTTCAGAAGATTGGTCAATCATCATGTGAGGTACCCCATCACTGGAGCAATAGAGAACTATTGATCCTTAGGCAAAAAGAGAGATTCCGCCATTGTATTGGCTTCTTGAAAACTCAAACTCATCCTTGTTGACACACCTATCCTCCAATGAAGCCACACCTTCTCGTATTCCTTCAAAACTTTAAACTCACTGCCACTTCCTGGTAATGAAATATTCATATATATGTGTCTATAGGGGATTTATTATTCAAACCACCACTTTTCCCATGGCTCGATCAGCTATTTTTTTTTAAATATAACCTAAAGGGCTCCCATTTATTAAGGACTACTTATGAGCTTAGCCACAGTGATGGGCCCTCCGACATCAATCATTAGACTAGAAAATAACCCATAGAATTACCTAATGACTAAGTGATTGGAGACAGATGTTCAATTGTTCTCTCTTCTCAGGTAACTGTAGATTGTCAAGATTGGGAAAAAAAATAATGTTCCATCACAGTAATGTTTAACTTACTCCATAACCTACACAAACATTACTCAACACCATCTATTGCATTCTGCCCCTGCATAGACACTTTCCATGTATGGCATAAGTGAAGGGTGACTACCTCCATCAGCAAGGATACTCAATAATATGTGCCATGAACTGAATATTTCCTATAGCCTCACAACCCCCACATTCTACTGTGTGTTACACTTATTGGGGGACTTGCTAATCTGTCCAATATCCTGCCACCAAAGCTATGACAAAAAAAAATCCTCATCAGGAAATCCAATGAATTTTACCTGATTTCTTTCTCCTGAGGCAACTGAGAGTTATCCCTTAATGCTTATATTAGTGTCTGATTCATCTGTAATAAACCCACTACTATTAACAGCTACATCACAGGAGGTATGACAAATACCATCTCCCATGAGTTGGCCAAGCCTTTTCAGCAGCTTTTTTGAAGTATCCTTTCTATACTAAAAAATCCATTGATTCCTTTATTTTTAAGTGTGTAATTTAATGATTTTAACACATTTTCACCTCCGTTCCATTTTCCCATCATTTTCTGCTACTTCATATGATATTGCAATCTATTAAAATATAGTAATGAATACAGTGAAAGGACCAGTATGTGAAGCAGCAAATTTCTTTATTTCTCAGACAACAGATACACTGCCAGAATCTTCCAGGTACAACTGCTTGGTAACTTTGTGTCTAATGTTAGCATGATTCTTCCAGAAAAAAGCTTAAAGAATTAAACCATGGTTACTCTGGACCAGACAAGTCAGTATCACTAGTGAAAAACATTCATGTAAATCATTTTCATTACTGTTACAATGTGCCTTAGCAGCAATGAAAACAGGTCCATGGTCACAAGAGTATGAAAGAGGCATCAAGGAGAACAGTTGTCCAACTTATTAGCAGCCAGTAAGCATCAACACAGGAAGCGACCAAAGACAATAAATACCTTCCAAGACATGTTCCCAATGACCATGTTCCTTTACAAGTGCCTCACCCCTTCCATGCACACCCATCAATCAATTAACTCATTGATTAAAGCCCTCAGGGTCCAATCACTTTTCAGATTGTGTATATTGTTCTACCTTTGAACATTGTACTTCGGAACAAAATCTTCATCAAAGACCCACGACTGACATTGCAAACCCATTTCACCACAGAATTCTTTATGTTACAAAATGTGATGGAATGTATCTGTCTCTTTAAGGGTATCTCTGTCTAGAAGTTACAAAAGCAGAACGTCCAGGCCAACAGAATCATCAACTCCATGAGCTTTTTTTTTTTTTTTTTTTTAATATGAGTTCAAGAAGAAGGAAAATGCAATGCAAGTTAATGGTCTTGATCCCCTATCCATCCAGCTTAAAGCCATAGGGTGGACCCAGAAGTTTAGGTCAAAAGTGTAAATTTCACCTATACTACAAACAACTGTGATGATTTCTAGCCATCTCCAGTTTCAGTGTGGTATTTAGTCCCACCATCTACATCAAGGCATATTGCCTAATGTGAAATAATGCCAGCCGTTTATTGCAAAAACCACTATGTGTTGACTTGGATGTAAAAGGAGACATCTATAATATAGACACACTTGTACACACACACATACTCACAGAAAGAGGCAAGAAGTAGAGGAGCTGAGTCTTAGGATCATGTGAATCATGAAGGATTTGTTTTACATTACCTACAAGAAGGATCCAGCTCTCTATGCTTATCAGCTCCTGGATGACTACAAGGAAGGTAACCTCCACATGATTCCAGACACTCCTCCGGCTGAGGAGAGATCAGGAGATGACAGTGATGTGTTGATAGGTAACTGGATGCAGTACACCAGAAAAGATGGTTCCAAAAAGTTCGGAAAGTTTGTTTACCAATTTCTAGCCAATCCTTCCATGTACTTTATCAAGTTTCATGGTGACATCCATATCTATGTCTATACTATGGTGCCAAAGATTCTTGAAGTTGAAAAATCATAAAGTAAAGAAACGTAAACATATAGGACTGGAAGAAAAAAAAAAGTTTTTTTTTTTTTACTGTGTTAGCTACATAAGGGTCTTTGACAATCCCAGTATCTTTGCCAATAAAATGTGTTTTGTTCTAAAAATGTAAATGTGTGACATGACATGCTGTAAGTGAACAATTTGCTGGAAGAGATGGCCTACAGTGGAAGGAACATCAAATGAAGATGAAAGTTTCATTTCAGGTGGTGAACAGTACATACACCTAAAATCATACATGCTAAAAGGAACAGCTTCTCTGGTCTGCATGCAGAATAAGGAATTGGAGATGGAACTTGGAGGAGCAGGGATGGCAGAAAAAGATGGATGTTTAGGAAGTAGGGGAGAAGGACAGGACATAGTTAGAACCTCTGATGTGAAGACTGAAGGAGAAACAAAAATTTGGGGAAAGTGGGAGATTTAAAAGAAATGTGGCCTTGTTGCACAAGGTGAAACCCAGAAAACTGATTGAAATAGACTCAGAAATCAGAGAAAATCAGGTTTTCTTTGAATAATGACACTTAAAGAAACCTGTCTCACATTTTAAGATTTATTATCTTTACTTATGTGGGTGGGGATATGGCATGTGCTTTTGAGTACAGGTGAACACAGAGACATGCGTTGTCAGGTCCTCTGGAGCTGCCATTAAAGGTGATTATTTGCCATTGGATATGAAATCAAGAAACCAAATCCATTTTTCTTGTGGTGCAAAAGTGCTTGTTACCATTGATTCATCTCTCTAATCCCACAAAGATATCTTTTTTAAGAAATCCAAAAATCACATGCATAAAACAGACCAGATTCAAGATAAGAAAGTTCTAATTGATGGTGACCATTAAAAGTAATAAGGGACACACAAGGAGTAGAGGACACTGAGAGACAAATGAATTCTAAGTTGGAGTTCTCAAAAAGTTAAGCTGGAGACACAGGAAGAAGAGAAATTTTAAGGAAACAGTCAAAATTGGGCCATATCCACATTGGCTTCTTTGTTTTCTTAACAAATAGCCAGCCTGTCATTACAGATGGGTGTGTTTGTGTGTGTGTGTGTGTGTGTGTGTGTGTTTGTGAGTGTGCGTGTGTGTCCATTTTTACACAGGCAATCTAGACTAGTGAATGTTTATATTTATGAGACTCCCTAAATCATCACAGAAACCTTGATTTTGTGTAATCAGTTCCAAAAGTAAAGTAAAACAGAAAATGAATATGCTGTGAGATAATTTTGGGTTGGAATGGATCCTGAGTTCCTTCCGTGAGCACTCTTTCCCTGTGATGAATCCTGTGATCTTTTGCAGGTCTCCAATGAGATCCTCAGATAACCATAAAAAGCCCCACAGTGGCCTGTTCCACCTAGCTCTCCTCTAAACACATGACCCCCTACATACCTATGTATAACTTCAGCCTGTCTATAGCCTGGAAATTCTAGTCTTTTACTTATATGTGACCTCATTCTCAGAAAACACTGAAGGTGTAACCAATGCATATATGCTGACCTCTTTTCTACGCCAGTTGTCATGGGTTTCAAATGTTATGAGTTTGCCCACTTTGTGGGTCACTTCCTGAGGAGCCCATGTACTTCATGGATGTCTGCCTGGGTTCCATCTATACTCTGAGAGGTTTTTTTTTTTTTTTTTTTTTTTTTTTCTTTTTTGAGGCAAGAATGCCATGGACTCAGTCATTACAATTTTCCTCTCTAGAATAAGTTTGTATGCTTCAACATTTGAAAATAATCTCTATTGTTGATTAATTTTAATATCTGGGAGAGTTTCTGCAGTAACTGATTCTCTTAGGGATTAGTTGCTGTGAAAAGACACCATGTCAAAGGCCACTCATAAGAGACAACATTTCATTAGGGCTTTTCTACGTTTCATTACACGTTCAGAGATTTACTCCACAATCATCAAGGCAGAAAATATGGCTGTGTCTATGCAGACATGGTGGTGGAGAGGAAGTTTAGAATTATGCATCTTCATCCAAATGCTTCCAGGAAAAACTATGTATTCTGTATGCAGGGAGGGTCTCTTTCACACTGGTAGAGCTTTAAAGCCCCAAAATGATATGCTTCCTCCAGCAAGGCCAGACCTATTCCTACAAGGCCACACCTCCTCATAGACATAATACATTTAGAATGCCACACTGGTTTCATAGCAATTGACAAGATCTAGCTTCTTCAATGAGGAGGAGCCTCAGTTGAGAAGATGCCTCCACAAGATCCAGCTGTTAGGAAATTTCATAATTGGTGGGAGAGCACCCACTCCTTTGTGGGTGTTGACATCCTTGTATTAGTAGTCCTGGGTTCTTTAAGAAAGCAAGCTAAGCAAGACTAGAGGAGCAAGACAATAAGCATCACCACACCATAGCCTCTGAATAAGCTCCTGGCTCCAGGATCCTTTGTTGTTTCAGTTTCTGTCCCAACTTCTTTGATAATTAACAACAATTTGGAAGTATAAGCTGAATAAAACCTTTGCTATGGAATTTGCTCTTTGGACATGGTGGATCCTTACAACAATAAACATAGTAAGACTTTCATCGGAAAAATGTCTAACAGTGCCAATGCCACTTATCTTAAAACCACAAATAATAGTGTGTAGACATTTTATTTTTATTTAAAGGTAAGATATACTCGTGTACCTACCTGAGATGTAAATGTTCTAGTTTGCTTCTTTCTCACTATGTAGAATACTACAATCAAAAATAATTTGGAAATAGAAGGGTTATAATCTATCACCGAGGAAGAGTAAACAGGAAGTTGTATCAGTAACAGCAAAAAACTGCTTATTGGCTTGCCACTGTCTTAGTCACTCTTTTATTGATGTGAAGAGATACCATGGATAAGGCAACTATTAGAAAACAAAACATTTAACTAGAGGCTTGCTTACATATTCAGAAGTTTGGTCATTCACCAAGGGAGGGATCCCATCACTGGAGCAATAGAGAACTATTGATCCTTAAGCAAAGAGAGAGATTCTGCCATTGCTTTGGCTTCTTGAAAACTCAAACCCATCCTTGTTGACACACCCACATCCTCCAATGAAGCCTCACCTTCTCTTATTCCTTCTAATCTTTAAACTCACTGCCACTTCCCAGTGACTAAGTATTCATATATATGTGTCTATAGAGAACTTTCTTATTCAAACTACCAATTTTCTATGGCTTGATCAGCTTTTATTATTTTAGTACAGTCTAAAAGGCTCCCAATTAAAATGACTACGGTTGAGCTTAGCCACATTGGTGGGCCCTCCCACATCAATCATTACCCAAGAAAATATCCTATAGACTTACCTAATAACCAAGTGAATAGAGACAGATCTTCAATTGCTCTCTCTTCTCAGGTATCCGTTGATTGTCAAGATTGGGAAAAAATAAAGTCCCATTACAGGAATATTTTACTGACTCCACAACCTACCCAAACATTACTGAACAGCATTTCCTCCTCTCTGCCCCTTCATTGACCCACTTCCATGCATGGCATAAGTGAAGGATAACTTCTTTCATCAGCATGGATACTCAATAATAGGTGAAATGATGTGAATATGTCCTATAGCCACACAACCCCCCACATTCTACTGTGTGTTACACTTACTGGGGTACAACTCAATCTGTCCAATTTCCTGCCAACTCAGCTATGAGAAAAAAAAATCTCCTCATCAATAGATCCAATGAATTTTACCTGATTTCTTTCTCCTGGGGCAACTCAGTGTTATCCCTTCATGCATATATTGGTGTCTTATTCATCTGTAATAAAACCACTACTATTAATAAATACATCACAGGAGATATGACAAATACCAACTCCCATGAGCAGCTGCACAGTTGGCCAAGCCTTTTCAGTGCTTTTTTGAAGTTTCCTTTGTATACTAAAAAGTCAATTGATTTCTTTAAGTGTATAATTTAATGATTCTAACACATTTTCACCTTCATTCCATTTTCCCCTCATTTTCTGCTTCTTCATATGATATTGCAATCTATTAAAATACAGTACTGAAGGCAGAGGGAGGATCAGTGTGGGAAGCTGCAAAGTTCTTTATTTCTAAAAAAACAGATACACTGTCTAAATATTCCAGATACAACTTTTTGGTAACTTTGGGTCTACTGTTAGCATGAAATTTCTAGAAAAAAAACTTAAAGAATTAAGCCATGGTTCCTCTGGACCAGAGAGTTCAGTATCACTAATGAGTCATATTCATGTCAATCATTTTCATCACTGTTACAAGATGCCTAGCAACAAGGAAAACAGGTCCATGGTCACAAGAGTATGAAAGGGGCATGAATGAGCACAATTGTCCAACTTATTGGCAGCCAGTAAACATCAACACAGGAAGCGACCAAATACAATAAACACCTTCCAAGACATGTTCCCAATGACCATGTTCCTTTACAAGTGCCTCACCCCTTCCATGCCCACCCATCAATCAACGCATAGATTAAAGGCCTCAGGGTCCAATCCCTTTTCAGATTGTATATATTGTTCTACCTTTGAACATTGTACTTCGGACCAAAACCTTCATCAAAGACCCAGGACAGTCATTTCAAACCCATTTCACCACAGCATTCTTTATGCTACACAAAGTGATAGGATCTATCTGTCTCTTTAAGGGTATCTCTATCAAGCAGTTCCAAAAGGAAAATGTTCAGTTAAACAGCATCAGCACCTCCAGGAGCTTTTATAAATGTGAGTTCAAGAAGAGCGAAATTGCAATGCAATTTAAGGGTCTTTGTCCCCCATCTCTGCATCTTAAAACCATAGGGTGAACACAGAAATGTAGGTCAAAAGTGTAAATTGCACCTATACTACAACTAATTGGGATGATTTCTGGCCATCTCTAGGTTCTGTCTGTTATGGAGTCCACCAAGTCTGCCTCAAGGCATATTGCCTAGTGTGAAATAGTGCCAGCAGTTGATTGCAAACAACACTATGTGTTGACTTACATGTAAAATGAGACATGTATAATATAGACATATTTGTACATACACACATACTCACAGAAAGAGGCAAGCAGTAGAGGAGCTTTGTCTTAGGAACTCTCAGGGAAGAGATGGTAGAAATCTTGTAAGGCAGAGAGGTCACTGAGACACTGTATGTCTCTACTGCACAAAATCAGGCCAGTCTGCCTTGCATCCCTAAGTGGTATGGTATCACCATCCATCATCCCCATCTGAGAATATATGGACTATTGATGAAGGATAGAGAATCAGTTTTCATCAAAGTTAAGGCTTTTGTATGTGATAGGTTTGTCATGCTCTACTAGTAGCCCCATGTTCAAGAGTTTATGGGCAACACAATTGATTTGAATTGGGTTGTATCAAAAGGGAGAAAAGTAGACTTGAACTTGGGAGGAGGATTAAGGTGGGAATGGGTCTGGTTTTAGTCTGGGAGGAGTTATCAAGAGAATTGGAAAGTGAATTCCATCAAAAAAATTGTATGAAGTTCTCAAGGAATTAATTAATGTAGTTCTTAATATACAATGTCTGTACTGAACATATACAGACCACTTATATTTCAATCTCCTAAATAGCAACTCATTTTATAGCACTTACATTACATTAAGTGCAAAAGTAATCCAGAGATTATTTAAAATAAAGAAGGATCAGGGGATATGGCCCAGAGACAATGCCAGGAGTGTGTTCAAACATTCACCTACAACACCAGTGCTTGAGATTTTGGGAGGGGCAGAGACAGGAAGATGATTGTGGCTTCCTGAAAGCCAGGCTCACTATCAGCTCAGCAAGAAACCCAGTCACAAGGGGATAAGTTATGGAGGAAAAGAGTAGATCACACTATACCCTTCCCTAGCCTCTGAACTTACCTGTACAGTTCTCTATGCAGACTCACATAAATAAGATTAAAATATGCAAGAGGTTTTTTTGCATAGCTTATGTTCAAAAGCAGTGTTGTTTTAGACTAGAAACCTGAGGACTTTATATCATTATAGTTCCTGGAGCAAACTCCCAAGATATAGATGATGGGTATATCTTCTTACTGTGCAAAGGAAACCTCAGTTAAGTGTGTGTGTCAGTGACTCCAAACAGCTTTCCTCCTCTATGTTCCTTTATATAGCATAGAATGATCTGTAAATAATGAAAATATGAAAACAAAGCTTTTTTGAGATTTTAGGCTTGTGTTAAAATCATATTTATAACATATATAATCTAGGAATATATAGAAATATCCAGTTCCAGAGAAGAAAAACAAAAGAAACAGGGAGGAATTGGGAAGTACAAAAAAGAATTTGAATGTACAGATTGTAAATCCTGTCTCTGGGAATAATAATCAAGATACTTTGAAAGGAACAATCAAGCCATGTTTAAAAGACTGGACACACCATTTGGCATATGTTATATAAATCAGTAAAAATAATTAAAAATGTCTCATTAAAATTCACAACAGTCCCCTTAAGTTTTTTCTTCTGGTTTTCTTCTTTAAATATCTTATTGAATCTGAAGTGATGGCTTAGCATTTCTGAACACTGGCAGCTCATGCACAGCATACACTTGGACTTGCCACATTTCCATAGGCTGTTTACAACTTCTACTATTTTAGTAACCACAGGGAATCCACACTCCCCCTTCCCATGAGACAATGTATCCATACCTATACAGAGAATTCAAAACAAACAAAATCTCTTCAATCTGTCTCACCAATCATACATTAGGTCCAATGCTTGGGTGCTTTCTGTTTCAGGCTCACAATGATCAATGGTATATACTTTCTAGGTTGTATAACTGCACTTCATTTCTCTACCAGGAACCTTTCCTCAGATTCTGTCCTCATCAAGAATCCCATCTAATACCATCAGACACTTCTATGCATCAGAGGGAACAAGGTCTAGCTGTGTGCCTTGCAGTTTGGGTAGAGCACTGTCAATATCCCTTCTCCTCCAGCAAACCCTCTCAAGGCTCACAACGGTTGTCTTCCAGGATAAAATCTGATTGCCTAAGAGAAGGAGCAAATCATCTCTGCTTGCTCTAACGTCTAAATGACATTGCAGATTAAGAAAAAACCTAGAGCTTCCCCAAGATTCTCAGTCCGGGAGCATTTGGACAATCCATTACTTTCATAGGGTCCAAAATTGTTTGAATTCTACAGACCAATGAATTGTCCCATTAGAAGCCACCTTTCCAGCAGGTAGCAGCAGCTCCAACTGCTGTCTCCAAAGGCAGTTAAACAAAAGCAACCTGAAGAGGCAGGTGAACTGCTCCTGGTCCCACCAAGGTGACTTTGGTTTCTGGTGGTAGGGGGCAATTACATGCTGTGAGAATTCTGTTCTGTTGATGTGCTCACCCACCAAAACACTCCTCTTGGAAAGACCAGGAATGAGTTCCTCTTCCAAAATCCCTCCTCTTGCATGTGGTGTTCATTCCATGGTTGTGGGGAGTAGGCTCTATTCCTTGGGTACTCTGTTTCTAAATGAGGTGACACACAGTGATCACTCTCTCCTACCTTTCACAGATGATTGAGACTCCTAATCTAGACATTATTTTTTTATTTATTTTTTCAATCTGCGAAGGCAGATATGGTTGTTTGTGAACATTACAGTTTGCATGGACACTTCTTATATGTAATACATCAGAGGACAGAAGAGGATACAGCAGCATATGCTGCTGGAATTACAGGGAGGATGAGAAAGAAAGGGGGGGCAGGGAGTGAGAGGGAAAGAGAGAAACACAGACTGAGACTGAGATACAGAGAGATAGCAATACAGAGAGTGGGGAAGTTAGAAGGAAAGAGAGAGAGGCAGAGAGACAGAGAGACAGAGAGACAGAGAGACAGAGAGACAGATAGAGAGACAGAGAAACAGTCACAATGTAATTGCTGGAAATTGAAGCCACGACCTGTGTGATAGCAGCAAGTCTGTCAACACATACATTGTCTCTTCAGATTTTGGCTCCAATTTTGAATTGGCCAAGAAGGACCTGATGCTATGTATTCTGGAGTTGACCTTGTGTATACCATCGTATTCCTGGAAACAGTTTCACATCTAGGGAACATGACCTTTAATCAGTCTTGATGCATCTCACATATCCTATGCCCAGACACCAAAGGAGACATATGGAAGGTTTCCTGTTGTGGTCTGGTAAAAGGACGCCATTCCTGACAAGAATCTCCAGAAGAATAAAGCCAATACAGTCGAAACAACCTTAGCCCTGGTCAGAGTGAGATACCTGCCTTCTTAAGGCTTCTCAGTACAGCTTTATATAGTGTATTAGCTTACTCTTGGTTAGAATTCACCACAGATCACAAACATCCTATTCAGATTTCTCTCTCTTTATCTATTTTTTTCTTGTTGTAGTGGTGGTGATTTTTTAAGAAAGACTTATAAGAATTAATTTACTCTTAGATGAATTTGGACCTTTTGAGAAAGATTGTGTTCCTACACCATTTTTCGCTCATGAGAAAATGGGGAGGTGGTACATGGCTTAGAGTATAAGATCATTGGCCCCTGTGCACAGGTTACAGGATTCAATTACCAGGGCCCATCTTGTTTGTCACAGCCACAGGTAAGTGCTGTTTCAGGGGATCTGATACTATCTAACTTCTGATCTCTACACGGTCCAGTTTAGTGCACAGGCAGCAGACACACCCCTTCAGGTAAAACATTCATAAAATAGAAATAATGAAAATTCTACAGTTTACCAATTGCCATATAAAACTTGATTTCCAAATGATCACACATACTATTAGGAGAGGACCTCAAAATGTGGATGTAGGTCAAAAATTTTGATATATTTGATACTTATTTTTTCATTCTTTTCTGTTTTACACCACCTAGGACCCCACATCCCAATGACCTGGAGGAGAGTAAGCCAGAGTTCTTCCATAGTCTTTGCTTCAGTTCCTGTCTCCACTTACCAGCTCTGATTAAGGTGTTGTCCAGACTTCCCTAGATAACACAGTTTAAAACCTGAAAGTTGAAAACAGATAGAATCCATTACATCATTTGGTAGTTTTGGGTCCCAATTTTTATCTCATTGAAATCAAGACAGGACTGTATGCTTGCAATAATGTTATCTGCCTGTGCTTAAACTTCTGACTAAAAAACTCTTTGTTCAAAACAGTGCAGTGACCGATGAGCATCAGACAGTTACATAGCAATTGTTGCCCTATGAATTTGGATACATCTCTGATTATATTGAAGATTGAAAATCAATTAAATGGTTTTAGTAGTAGGTAGACAGGCACCTAGTGTTGATGTAAAACAAATTCCACAGTAGATCAGTTCTAAAACTACATTATTCTGCATGATATCTCAGCACTAATGAATAGGCAGCTGCACAAGCAAAAGTAGAGGAAAAGAAAGAAACACAGGCAGACACAGATGCAGAGGTTGAGAAACAGGCTGAGATAGAGAATGAAGAAGGAGAAAAGGAAGGACAGGCAGAGTCACAGGGACAGTCAAAGGGAGATTCAGAATCAGAGACAGAGTCAGAATGTGTGGTGTGCATGTACCTAGTGTGTGTCTTTCTAATTTTTAGAACTTTTAGGAAGTTACATTTACTCAAGTGTCCTCAGAGATGGGGTGATTGGTTGCAACAAATTTCTCAGATTACAACCAGTATACCAAGTCATGGTTTCTGTCTAATTGACCACCCAGACCCAAGGAATACTTATAATAGGAGAGATCCCAGGCTAATGGTTTTCTTTCTTATAATAAGTCGGTCTCTCCCAGTCACAGAATAAAAGGAAATTATGATTCATTGGAAAATAACACATAAATGGCTCCAGAAACTCAGCCAAGTCTATTAAGATATATAAATATATATATATATATTATCACAAAGCTCTCACACAACTTTTTAAAAATCCTAATCCTGTACTGGATTCATCTTCTAAGTATACACTGTATGTTATATATAGTATATCATAAAATACTAAATAGGAATATCTAGCTATGTACACTGAATGTATACTGTGAGGAGCTGCCCTTTCAATCTCCATTACAAGATGGCGCTGACATCCGTTGTTCTAACTGGTAAAGAAATAGTCTGTGTATGTGCTGGGGTATTTTTCCATTCTTTGTGCCCTTCCTGTTCTGTGGCGTCATATGGGCTGATAGTGAGCAGCCCTTAGGGTGAAATATGTCTCTAACACTTCTTGTGGTCTATTTAAGGACCGAGTTTCCTGTGTTCTAAGCCTCCTCGCCCAAAAGCTAATCATCCTTCTCTTGAGATGGATTAAAGCTATGCTGCAGAAGGATCTGAGTGTGACCTGTGTGTGTGTGTGTTATCGACGGTGAGACTCTTTATCATCACAGACACAGTATACTGAATGCACAGAGCATTAGTACTGTAACTCCATGGATAAATCATGTTCATGAAGCAACACTAACAGAGATTTACACACAATATTTGCATTTCATTTGTGTTCCCGAGATGAAAATTATTTTCATCAACACACATGGCACTGCATAGAACAGGTATGACTAATATTAAAATAGTAAAGAGCTGACTGCAAGAAGTATAGAAATCAGAGTTAGTAAGTCTTTGGTGGAATACTATATTTACATACTCACAACATCCATTAGTGAAGAACTCCTGCTGCATTAACTTTGCACAAGATTTATTGTCAAAACTTGTACTTTTAGTCTGGTGGTTGGTGGTTGGTTACACAAGTTGGTTGTGGTTTGTTAGTAGCCATAATTAAAGGAGAAGAACAAGGAAAAAAATTAAATTCAGAGATTTTCTAATTCCTCTCTCTAATATACCCTTATTTCTGTTCTATCTAGCGTTAGGGGTTATAAAAAGAAGATCCTAGAAAATATCAAACACCAACTATAAAAATGAATCCTTAATTACTGTCCACCAGAAACCACCAATTGTGAAGAAATACACTTTATCTTCTTTATCATAAGTTTTAAAGGACTCTCTTCAATAGCTTCCTGACTGGACTGTTCTTTTTTCTTCTGTGTTCTTTTTCCTTGTGTGTGTGTGTGTGTGTGTGTGTGTGCATGAGGATGAGTGTGTGTGACTTCCTGTGATTAATACCTTCCTGTGTTGTTAACCATTCATATTTGCTGTGGATTTACTCACAACAAACAGATAAACTGAATTGTGAGTATCTTTTTTTTGGTGTCTGTTTTGTTTTTCTTTTCTGGTGGTGGGTTTAGCATGTATGTAAATCAAACACTACCATCGAGTCACATCTCTAGCTTAGACAGGGTTTTGAATTCTTTAACACTAGTTATTTCTCTCCATATTACTGTAACATTATAATGTTTTTATTGTACTCCTGATCTGTTACTGAAATTTTATTTCTATTTACTCCAAATTTATGTAGGTGCTAAGCAACGTCAACCCATTGCTGATATTTTTTGTCAATAAGGCAAGTTGATCAATAAATGACTTTTTTTTTCTGACTAGTGCCATATTGTGTTTTCTTGAAGACTTGTATCTTATGAGCCGGAGCAGAAACTTGTAATGTACACTTGAGGAGGGTTTTTTTGGGATTTGGAGGGTATTTCAGTGTATAAAATGAATGTCAGGTGCCTGATGTTCTATCAGGGTAATGGTGCTCCTTAAGCTACATGTTCATCTTTATTTTCTCCTACACTTTTCATAACAATATTTTTCAGTACCACAGAGCAAATGTTACAGGTTCTTAGCTTTTAAACTCTCAGTAAACACCAAAGTCTCAATTTTGGACTACAGTGCAGCCTCTTCTCTAAAAGCTAGTCAGAGGATGCTTAGTCCTGTGAGCCCAATCCTTTCTTTTTATTCCAAGCATGGAGGGAAGCTGGCATTCCCTGTAAGGGTTTTGCAATTAGAGATTCTGGTGTCAGCAGATCTTACTTGTCACCCTATTGAGTTTGCTCATCTGTAATAGCAAGTGAAAGAGTGGTAATCAGTACCATGATGGCTCAAAAGAAGTCTAGAACACCACTGCATTCTGCCCCCTTGTGGGTGCCATCCCTGTCACATTTTGAAGAGAAACAGTGCTCCTTCCAGGAAGCTGCTGGGAAGTGAACTGCACTTCTCTGCATGCTGTCAGACCCAGCCTCCAGGACTGGACTGACTCTCCTTAAGGATAGTCACTTACCCTCCTGGCCCCAGTCCCTAATTCTCTCTCAGTTCTCCACAAAACAGGAGACTCTCTTTATTTTTTGTGCCAAATGATGTCAGCTTCATTTCAAATATCCTGATAAACTAAACTGGTTGGGTCTTAAAATAATTTCTTTCTCTCAACCACCTATTTACCAGGAAAACTGTCGGTGAGAATGGCTGAGACATCTAGTCTGGGCGAGTTTCCCATGATTAAGGGCAGGGAATATGAAGATAAGGCCAACTTATTAATATACTTCCAAAGTCTAGTTTTAATTGGCATCTCTAATGCTGTGCAGAAGAAATGTGAGATTGTGAGGTGACTTCACAGATTAATATAAGAGGTGAGTCTAGAAAATCAGGAGCTGTCTATTGAGAACAGCACTGGACCATGGCCCTCCTTTGAGGATTTACACTTTAAAGCTGAGATAAACTGTAAAAAAATTATGTCTTTCTGAAGTTTATGCCATGGAACGTCCACATAATATCTTAGTTCATTGGTGTGATGTTTTTATACATGGCTGTAAATGCTTTTATGTTAACCTGTGTGTGCTAGTAAGTGTTTGCCTTCTTGACATGAAGCTAAAGTCACCTGGGAAGAGGGAACCTCAAATTGGATCTGTCTACATTAGATGAGGCTATAGCCATGTTTATTTGTTTTCTTAGAAAATTTTCTTTAAATTTTCCATCTTATGTGACCTGAAAGTATCCATCTCCCTGTTTATCCTCCTACCATCGAACTCAGAGACACAGTGAAACTAACAGAAGTTATGGGCCAAATGAATTTAACAGATACTTATAGAACATCACCCAAAAACAAGAACACACATAATATGCACTCATTCTTAAGTGTATATTAGGAAAAAAAAAAAAACATGGAATACCCATGATACAATTCATTGATACTATCCATTATCTCTACCTCTGGTCAGGATTATTTTTCTGACTTTTCTTTGCATAGATTCCTGATTCTTGAATAAGAGAGCTCGATAAAGGCATCCTCTTTAATCTTTAATTCTCTGAGTCTCTCACTCTCTGTGCATTGTCCAGTTGTGTGTTTCTGTGATTATTACCAGTTTTGTAGGAAACCCACCTCTGATGAAGGCTGAGGCATATATACTAACATATGGGTGGAGCCATTAGGATTCATGAGAAGTCATTTTACTGCTGTGGTTATTTAACAAAATTTATGATGGCAGATTTTCACTTAGTGTTTTATGACCTTTCTAGTCTCAGATGCTTGGCCTGATATTTCCCTCCACATTTAACCCTCCTATTTTAGTGTCTTCTTCATTCCTTTATACCACTATATTCTACTTCCCCTTCCTTGGAAGAACTCCTCCTTCTTTATGGTTCCTTACTAGATAGCTCATCTCTGTTACCCTAAATGAAAAACAAACATATATAAACCTTACAAGCTAACTCCATACATAGGTAAAAACATGCAATTTGTGTCGTTCTGGGTCTGATTTGACTGTTGGATATTTCCCCCCCCCCCTTTTTTTTTTAGATACTTCAGTCCTTCTTTTTTAAAAAATATTTTTATTACGTGTTTTCCTCAATTACATTTCCAATGCTACACCAAAGGTTCCCCATACCCTCCTCCCCACTTCCCTACCCACCAATTCCCATTTATTTTTTGGCTCTAGCATTGCCCTGTACTGGGGCATATAAAGTTTGGTTGTCCAATGGGCCTCTCTTTCCAGTGATGGCTGACTAGGTCATCTTTTGATACAAATGTAGCTAGAGTCCAGAGCTCCGGGGTACTGATAAGTTAATAATGTGGTTCCATCTGTAGGGTTGCAGATTCCTTTAGCTTCTTGTGTACTTTCTCTATCTCCTCCATTGGGAACCCTGTGATCCATATAATAGCTGACTGTGAGTATCCATGTCTGTGTTTGCTAGGCCCTGGCATAGTCTCACATGAGACAGCTGATTAACAGTTGATGGGAGAGGATCCAGTACTCATTGAGTGGTGCTATCTCTGCAAAGATGGTGAAAAAATATATAAGAAAGCAACCTGAGGGTAGTGTTTGAAAAATGGCTCAGTGTTTAAGAGAACTGGCTGCTCTCTTAGAAGGTCAGGATTTGAATCACAGAACTCAGGTGGCAGCTCACAGCCACATTAAGCTCCAATATCAAGGGACCAAGCTCGCTCTTATGGACTCTGTGAACCCTGGACAAAAAAGGCCCACAGACATTCACGCAAACAAAACATTTTTATATATACATATATGTTATTAAAATAAAATTTAAAAGGCATTTTTAAATTTTGTAAGTAGAAAAGCTGAGAAAACTGTGTTGAGAAACAAGCCAATAAGCAACCTTGCTCCATGTACCCTGCCTATAATCCTACATGGGTTCCTGCCCTGATTTCACTGAGTGATGGAGTGTGATGTGGAAGAATAACACAAACTAATCTTTTTCAAAAAAGAAGGGAGGAGAGGGGGATTGGAATGGGGATTTGTTGATGGGAAACTGTGAAGGAAGTTATCATTTAAATTGTAAATAGATAACTAAATTAATGATGAAAAAAATAAGTCCTGTCAAGAACTCCAATGTGACAGTGTGAAACTGCTAATCTACAACCTGCTAAACTCACATGTGTGGGGTGTGGGCATGCAAGTGTTCTGTCTGAGCCTACAGGCCACTTAAATCCTCAAAAACCCTGTGGAGTTCAACCCTGACTTCCTGGCACAGATGATCCCCAAAGTGTAGTGGGAAGTGCTTGTGCAGGTAGCAGACACCTCAATCTTGGCCCAGGTACACAAAATAGCCAACTAGCTGCTATGAACAGGACAAGATACTTTTGAGGAAGATGTACCCACGTGTGGCTTGAGATTGATGTACTGGATGGTACTCTGCAATGGTCAGAATCCAGTGTTCTTTTCCCCATCATCCACAGGATCACCAATATGCTGTAGAATGATGAGGAGACAGAGAGGTAACCTTGCTATCCACCACAATGCGATGTGGGAATGGGTATCCAGATGGAGGAAGACCCTCATGAAAGCAGTGGGGAGGGGATGGGATAGAGGGTTTCTGGAAGGGTGGGAAACTGAAAACGGACATCATTTGAAATGTATATAAAGAAAATATACAATTAAAAAAAGACCAACCAAAGAGCACATAGGGCGGGGCCCATGGCTGCAGCTTCATATGTAGCAGAGAATGGCCTATTTGGACACCAGTGAGAGGTGAAGCTCCTGTTCAGGAGAAGGCTCTATACCCCAGTGTAAGGGAATGTCAGGACTAGGAAGTAGGAGTGGGTATTTTGTTGATTACTGAGAGGAGGGATGGCATAGTGGGTTTTCAGAGGGGAAACCAGGGAAGGGGATAACATTTGAAATGAAAATAAAGAAAATGCCTCATAAAATAAAATAAAATAAAACAAAATAGATTGAAAACAACCACCTAGACACAATAAGTTAATAGCAGAATGATAAATAAAAGAAGACAATGTAGTGGTGCATACCTTTTATCCCTGCTCTTGGTAGGCAGAGGCAGGGGCAGGCAAATTTATGAGTTCAAGGCCAGCCTGAACTCCAGATTGAATTCCATGACAACCAGGGCTAAACAGAGAATCCCTGCCTCGAAAAAACAAAAAACAATAAACAAATAAAGAGAAAATGAATGACACACAGGCATACAGAAGAGGACTGGTCCCAAAGACAGCTCTGTCCTAAATATACTAGAGCACATTGCTTCACAAAATGAATTCTGAACATGCTCTCACATAGGGCATTTGAATATACTTTCTAGGTTAACCCCATATGATCACAAGAAACAAAAGGTAACAAGAAGATCAGAGTCAGAAGTATATCTCAGACTCATGTCAAAGACAGTCTGGGAGGCACAACATGCTTCAGTTTTCAAAGTTCCAGAGAGTGGTTCTCCACCTTTTTAATACTGCGGTTCCTTCATATATATACTTCCTTATGCTGTGTGGTGCCCCAACCGTAAAAATATTTTTTGCTGCTTCATAACTGAAATGTCCTACTGATATGAATTATAACATACATTTCTGACATACATATAGTCTAGGACAACTCCTGTGAAATTTGTCACAAGGACTAGCAACCTACAGGTTGCCAACCACAGTGCCAGCAACTAGGAAAACTAGCCAGCCCCTTGATTTTTACAATGTTGCCTTCCGTAACTGTGGTAGAATAGATGTGCTCTATTTTAGTGGTCTAAGCATGTGAGGATCTGTAACACTACCTGGAAACACACATACCAAATTGGATGAGGGAGTCTATTTTTTCTGTCCTGGACCTTGCAGGTTTGAGTCAGCTCTAACCAAATAGAAGAGAAAGGATACTGGATGAATTCCTACTCAAAGTCTTTGGAGACAACAGGGATTTTATTGGGTTCTCATGGAGAATGGGAGAGTGTTTGTGCTCCATTAAAAAGGTACTCACATTCACTATTTTGATGCCTTTCTTTCTATTTGAGTGTGCTTTGTACTTTTGTCTGCTATGTGTTGTGTTCTGTGTTCTTTGTTACTAACTCTAGGGTTCATACCATACTTGGAAAATGAAAGTCAGTTTGAAAACCTTTCATATTTGTTCTCTGTATAGAAACTCTCTCTCTCTCTCTCTCTCTCTCTCTCTCTCTCTATCTATCTCTCTCTATCTCTCTCTCTCTCTCTCTCTTTGAGTTTTCAAGACAGTGTTTCTCTGTGTAGCCATGGTTGTTCTGGAAATCACCCTGTAGACCAGGTTGGCCTCGAACTTAGAAATTCACCTGTCTCTGCTTTTCGAGTGCTGGGATTAAAGGTGTTTGCCACCACCACTTGGAAATATGATTCTTTTAAAAAATTAGATTATGAGTCCTTTGTACCAAAAATAAGATCAAAATTTCAAGGAAGGTACTTTTAATTGAAAATGCATCTTTCTGATAAAAAAAATGGGGTATTCCATGGAGATACAGAAGTTTGAAAATGACCCAAAAGGTATTGTTCTTCAACTAATTCCTTATCAGCTTGTAATTTTCTGAGGATATTGGCCACTGAGGCTTGAAGTATCAAAAACCCATCAGGCTATCTCTCTCTCATTCTTTCTCTCTCTTTCTCATTCTTTCATCTCATTTTTCTCTCTCCTCATTCTCTCTCTTTCTCTCTCTCTCTTTCTCTCTCTTTCTCTCTCTATCACCCTCTCTCTCTCTCTCACTCTCTCTCTCTCTCTCACCCTCTCTCTCTCTCCCTCTCTGTCTCGCTCTCGTTTTAAGCCATTCATCCAGTGGTTGACATCTAATGTTAATCCATTTCTTGTCTATTTCACACAGTGAGGCAATCAATATTGATGATATGACTGTGAAATGGTCCTTCTTACTTTTTTTTCTTTTTCTTTTTTGAGAGAGTCATGCCATAGACTCATTCATAACAGTTTTTCTCTCTAGAATAAGTTTGCATGCTTTAGCACTTGATAATAATCTCGATTGTTGATTTATTTTAATATCTGTGAGTTTCTGCAGTAACTGATTCTATTAGTTAGAGATTAGTTGCTGTGAAAAGACACCATGACCAAGGCCACTCATAAGAGACTCATTTCATTAGGGCTTTTCTACATTTCATTACACGTTCAGAGGTTCACTCCATGATCATCAAGGCAGAAAATATGGCACTGTCTAGGCAGACATGGTGGTGGAGAGGAAGTTTAGAATTATGCACCTTCATCCAAATGCTTCGAGGAAAAACTATGTATTTTGCATACAGGTAGGGTCTCTTCCACACTGGTAGAGCTTTAAAGCCCCAGAGTGATATGCTTCCTCCAGCAAGGCCAGACCTATTCCTACAAGGACACACCTCCTCATAGGCCAACTATATTTAGAATGCCACACTGGTTTCATAGCAACTTGACAAGATCTAGAGTCTTCAAAGAGAAGGAGCCTCAGTTGAGAAGATGCCTCCATAAGATCCTGCTGTTAGGGATTTTCTTAATTGATGGGAGAGCACCCACTCCATTGTGGGTGTTGACATCCTTGTGGTGGTAGTCCTGGGTTCTTTAAGAAAGCAAGCTAAGCAAGATTAGAGGAGCAAGACAATAAGCATCACCACTCCATAGCCTATGAATGAGCCTCTGATTCCAGGATCCTGTGTTGTTTCAGTTTCTGTCCCAACTTCTTTGGTGATAAACAGCATTGTGGAAGTATAAGCTGAATAAAACCTTTGCTATGGAATTTGCTCTTTGACATGGTGAATCCTTACAACAATGAAAAACAGTAAGGTATTCTTAGGGAAAAAATGTCTAACAGTGCCAATGTCACTTGTCTTATAACCACAAATAATAATGTGTAGACATTTTATTTTTACTTAGAGATAAGCTATACTCATGTACCTACCTGAGATGTAATTGTTCTAGTTTTCTTCTTTCTCACCATGTAGAATACTACAATAAAAAATAACTTGGAAATAAAAAGGATACAGATTGTCACTGAGGAAGACAAAACAGAAAGTTGAGTCAGTAACAGCAAACACTGCTTATTGGCTTGCCACTGTCTTAGCCACTGTTCTATTGCTATGAAGAGACACATATGGTGACGGCAACTATTAGAAAACAAGGCATTCTTTGTGTAGAGAAAGGCCATTGACTTGTTTGAGTTAATTTTATATCCAGCTACTTCACCAAAGCTGTTTATCAGGTTTTGGTGTTCTCTGGAGGAATTTTTAGGGTCACTTATATACACTATCATATCATCTGCAAAAAGTGATATTTTTACTTCCTCTTTTCCAATTTATATCCACTTGATCTCCTTTTGTTGTCGAATTGCTCTGGCTCATTCTTCAAGTACTATGTAATAAACAGGATGAGAAAGAAATTAGGGAAACAACACCCTTCTCAATAGTCACAAATATTAATAAATATCTCGGCGTGACTCTAACTAAAGAAGTGAAAGATCTGTGTGATAAAAATTTCAAGTCTCTGTAGAAAGAAATTAAAGAAGATCTCAGAAGATGGAAAGATCTCCCATGCTCATGGATTGGCATGATCAACATTGTAAAAATGGCTATCTTGCCAAAATCAATCTACAGATTCAATGCAATCCCCATCAAAATTCCAACTCAATTCTTCAACGAATTAGAAGGAGCAATTTGGAAATTCATCTGGAATAACAAAAAACCTAGGATAACAAAAACTCTTCTCAAGGATAAAAGAACTTCTGGTGGAATCACCATGCCTGATCTAAAGCTACAGAGCATTTGTGATAAAAACTGCATGATACTGGTATAGAGACAGACAAGTACACCAATGGAACAGAATTGAAGACCCAGAAATGAACCCACACACCTATGGTCACTTGATCTTCGACAAGAGAGCTAAAACCATCCAGTGGAAGAAAGACAGCATTTTCAACAATTGGTGCTGGCACAACTGGTTGTTATCATGTAGAAGAATGTGAATCGATCCATACATATCTCCTTGTAGTAAGGTCAAATCTAAGTGGATCAAGGAACTTCACATAAAAACAGAGACACTGAAACTTATAGAGGAGAAAGTGGGGAAAAGCCTTGAAGATATGGGCACAGGGGATAAATTCCTGAACGGAACAGCAATGGCTTGTGCTGTAAGATCGAAAATTGACAAACGGGACCTAGTGAAACTCCAAAGTTTCTGCAAGGCAAAAGGCACCGTCAATAAGACAAAAAGACCACCAACAGATTGGGAAAGGATCTTTACCTATCATAAATCAGATAGGGGACTAATATCCAACATATATAAAGAACTCAAGAAGGTGGACTTCAGAAAATCAAATAACCCCATTAAAAAATGGGGCTCAGAACTGAACAAAGAATTCTCACCTGAGGAATACCGAATGGCAGAGAAGCACCTGAAAAAATGTTCAACATCCTTAATCATCAGGGAAATGCAAATCAAAACAACCCTGAGATTCCACCTCACACCAGTCAGAATGGCTAAGTTCAAAAATTCAGGTGACAGCAGATGCTGGCATGGATGTGGAGAAAGAGGAACACTCCTCCATTGTTGGTGGGATTGCAGGCTTGTACAACCACTCTGGAAATCAGTCTGGTGGTTCCTCAGAAAATTGGTCATAGTACTACCGGAGGATCCAGCAATACCTCTCCTGGGCATATATCCAGAAGATGTCCCAACTGCTAAGAAGGACTCATGCTCCACTATGTTCATCGCCGCCTTATTTATAATAGTCAGAAGCTGGAAAGAATTCAGATACCCCTCAACAGAGGAATGGATACAGAAAATGTGGTACATCTACACAATGGAGTATTACTCAGCTATTAAAAAGAACGAATTTATGAAATTACTAGCCAAATGGATGGACCTGGAGGGCATCATCCTGAGTGAGGTAACACATTCACAAAGGAACTCACACAATATGTACTCACTGATAAGTGGATATTAGCCCAAAACCTAGGATACCCAAGATATAAGATACAATTTCCTAAACACATGAAACTCAAGAAAAATGAAGACTGAAGTGTGGACACTATGCCTCTCCTTAGAAGTGGGAACAAAACACCCATGGAAGGAGTTGCAGAGACAAAGTTTTGAGCTGAGATGAAAGGATGGACCATGTAGAGACTGCCATATTCAGGGATCCACCCCATAATCAGCATCCAAAAGCTGACACCATTGCATACACTAGCAAGATTTTATCGAAAGGACCCAGATGTAGCTGTCTCTTGTGAGACTATGTGGAGCCTAGCAAACACAGAAGTGGATGCTCACAGTCAGCTAATGGATGGATCACAGAGCTCCCAATGGAGGAGCTAGATAAAGTACCCAGGGAGCTAAAGGGATCTGAAACCCTAAAGGTGAAACAACATTATGAACTAACCAGTACACCAGAGCTCTTGATTCTAGCTGCATATGTATCAAAAGATGGCCTAGTCGGCCATCACTGGAAAGAGAGGCCCATTGGACAAGCAAACTTTATATGCCCCAGTACAGGGGAATGCCAGGGCCAAAAAGGGGGAGTGGGCGGGTAGGGGATTGGGGGTGGGTGGGTATGGGAGACTTTTGGTATAGCATTGGAAATGTAAATGAGCTAAGTACCTAATAAAAAATGGGAAAAAAAAGAAAAAGAAGAAAACAGGGCATTTAACTGGAGGCTTGCTTACATTTTCAGATGATTGGACAATCATCACGAGAGGGACCCCATCACTGGAGCAATAGAGAACTATTGATCCTTAGGCAAAGAGATAGATTCTGCCATTGCATTGGCTTCTTGAAAACTCATACCCATCCTTGTTGATACGCCCACTTTCTCCAATGAAGCCACACCTTCTCTTATTCCTTCTAAATTTAAACTCACTGCCACTTTCTGGTGACTAAATATTCATATATATGTGTCTATAGGTGACTTTATTATTCAAACCACCACTTTTCCCATGGCTGGTTCAGCTATTTTTTTAAAATACAGCCTAAAAGGCTCCCATTTATTAAGGACTACTGATGAGCTTAGCCACAGTGATGGGCCCTCCCACATCAATCATTAGCCAAGAGAATATCCCATAGACTTACCTAATGAACAAGTAAGTGAATAGAGACTGATCTTCAATTGTTCTCTCTTCTCAGGTAACTGTGGATTGTCAAAATTGGAAAAAAAAATATCCCATCACAGTAATGTTTAACTTACACCATAACCTACAAAAACTTTACTCAACACCATCTATTGCATTCTGCCCCTGCATAGACACACTTCCATGTATGGCATAAGTGAAGGGTGACTACCTCCATCAGCAAGGATACTCAATAATAGGTGACATGAGCTGAATATTTCCTATAGCCTCACAACCCCGAAATTCTACTGTGTGTTACACTTACTGGGAGACTTGCCAATCTGTCCAATTTTATGCCACCAAAGCTATGACAAAAAAACTCCTCATAAAGAAATCTAATGAATTTTACTTGATTTCTTTCTCCTGAGGCAACTGAGTATTATCCCTTCATGCTTATATTGGTGTCTGATTCATCTGTAATAAACCCACTACTATTTACAGCTACATCACAGGAGGTATGACAAATACCATCTCCCATGAGTTGGTCAAACCTTTTCAGCAGATTTTTTTGTAGTATCCTTTCTATAATAAAAAATACATTGATTTCTTTATTTTTAAGTGTGTAATTTAATAATTCTAACACATTTTTATCTCCCTTCCATTTTCCCCTCATTTTCTGCTACTTCATATGATATTGCAATCTATTAAAATACAGTAGTGAATACAGCGGAAAAAACAGTGTGGGAAGAATCAAAGTTCTTTATTACTAAGACAACAGATACACTGGCAGAATCTTCCAGGTACAACTACTTAGTAACTTTCGGTGTAATGTTAGCATGATTCTTCTAGAAAAAAGCTTAAAGAATTAAGGCATGGTTACAATGGACCAGAAAAGTCAGTATCACTAGTGAGACACATTCATGTAAATAATTTTCATCACTGTTCCGATATGCCTAGCAACAAGGAAAACAGGTCCATAGTCACAAGAGTATGAAAGGGGCATGAAGGAGAACAGTTGTCCAACTTATTATTACCCAGTAAGCATCAACACAGGAAGCGACCAAAGACAAAAAAATAACTTCCAAGACATGTCCCAAATGACCAAGTTCCTTTACAAGTTTCTCACCCCTTCAATGCACACCCATAAATCAATTAACTCATTGATTAAACCCCTCAGGGTCCAATCACTTTTCAGATTGTGTATAGTGTTCTATCTTTGAACATTGTACTTGGGGCCAAAACCTTCATCAAAACCCACGACTGACATTGCAAACCCATTTCACCACACAATTCTTTTTGTTACAAAAAGTGATAGGATCTATCTGTCTCTTTAAGGATATCTCTGTATAGCAGTTACAAAAGCAAAACGTCCAGGCCAACAGAATCATCACCTCCATGAGGTATTTTAAAATATGAGTTCAAGAAGAAGGAAAATGCAATGCAAGTTAATGTTCTTGATCCCACATCCCTCCATCTTAAAGCCATAGGGTGGACCCAGAAGTTTAGGTCAAAAGTGTAAATTTCACCTATACTACAACCAACTGTGATGATTTCTAGCCATCTCCAGTTTCAGTGTGGTATTTAGTCCCACCATCTACATCAAGGCATATTGCCTAATGTGAAATAGTGCCAGCAGTTGATTGCAAACCCCACTATGCGTTGACTTGGATGTAAAATGAGACATCTATAATATAGACACACTTGTACACACACACATACTCACAGAAAGAGGCAAGAAGTAGAGGAGCTGAGTCTTAGGATCCCTCAATGAAGAGATAGTGGAAATCTTGTAAGGCAGAGAGGTCATTGAGAAACTGTATGTCTCTATCTGCACAAAATCAGGCCAGTCTGCCTTCCATCAATGAGTGGTAGGTTCTCACTATCCATCATCCCCATCTGAGAAGGTATGGACAGTTAATGAAAGATGGAGAGTCAGTTTACATCAAAGGTATGCCCTTTGAAGGTTATAGGTTGGCCAGGCACTACTGGTAGCTCCATGTCCAAGAGTTTATGGGCAACACAATTGATTTGAATGGGTTGTATCAAAGGGGAGAAAAGGAGACATGAAGTTGGAAGGAGGATTAAGGTGGGAATGGATCTGGTTTTGGTCCGGGAGTAGTTATTAAGAGAACTGAAAAATAAATTCCATCAAAATACATTGTATGAATTTCTCAAGGAATTAATGAATGTAGTTCTTAATATATAATGTCTGTACTGAACATATACAGACGACTTATATTTCCATTTCCTAAATAACAAACCCTTGTGTAGCAGTTTCATTACATTAAGGGCAAAAGTAATCCAGAGATTATTTAAAATAAAGAAGGATCAGAGGTTATGGCCCAGGGGCAAATTCATGCCTGTGTTTATTTACTTACAACACCAGTGCTTAGGATTTTGGGAGGGGAAGAGACAGGAAGATGACTGTGGCTTCCTGAAAGCCAGCCTCAATATTAGCTCAGCAAGAAACCCTGTAGAAAGGGGATAAATTAGGGAGTGAAGGAGCAATCACACTATACCCTTCGCTACCTTTGAACTTACCTGTACAGATCTGTGTGCAGACACACATGAATATAAATAAAATATACAAGAGCTTATCTTGCATAGCTTATAAGCAGTGTTCTGTTATCTTAGCCTAGAGTCCTGAGGACTTTATATCATTAGAGGTCCTGAAGCAAACTCCCCAGATATAGCGGATGGGCATATCTTGTTACTATGCAAAGAGACCTCAGTTAAGTGTGTGTGTCAGTGATTCCAAAACAGCTTTCCTTCTCTACCTTCCTTTATATGGCACAGAACGACCTGTAAATAATTAAAATATGAAAACAAAGCTTTTTCACGAATTTAGGCTTGTGTTAAAATAATATTTATAACATTTTACTAAATGGAAGGGAAATTTTCAGCTCCCAGGAACAATCCTGTAGGCTTCTGTTTTGTCCCATTATGAACAAAATTAATTGCACATCAACAGTTCCCACGCTTTTAACTAAATCAGGATGAAGGGATATGTTTCCATACAAATAAGTAATGCCAATGTGATTAATCATGTAGAAATGTGGCAGGGTTAGGATGCCTTTGGCTGATGTGACAATGATGACTGATTAGTCTCTTGTTATGCAAATAACCCTAACCTCTAAGAAAAGAAAAGTAATGATATAAAATATTCCAAGAAGTGGCATGGACAATTATTACTTGATTTCAATTTCTTTTACATACTTTATTAGTTTGAATAATTGTGGCTCACAGAAGATCAAATATTCAAAGGAGTTATTTTTCCAGGTGGTGGGATGTTTAGAAAGAATTAGGATTTGTGTTTTCATTAAAAGTGATTTGGCACTGGGCTTGAAATATCAAACACCCTATGACATATCAAAAACTCTCTCTCATTCTTTCTTTCTTTCTTTCTCTCTCTCTCTCTCTCTCTCTCTCTCTCTCTCTCTCTCTCTCTCTCTCTCCTCTTTCTCTCTCTCTGTCACTCTCTCTCTCTCTCTCATGTTTTAAGCCATCCATCCAGTGGTTGACATCTAGTATTAATCTATCGCATGTTTATTGCACACAGTAAGGCAATCAACGTTTATGATATGGATGTGAAATGGTCCTTCTTGCATTTTTTTTTTTTAGTTAACTCAACCTGGGAATATAGAACCGCAGATAAAGAACTGCCTCCATCACATTGGTCATTTGCCACACCTGTAAGGAATGATCTTTTTTGGATGGCTGATGTTGAAGGGTCTAGCCCACTATGGGTAGTGTCAACATCTATGAAAAAAATATACAAAGTGTGATGGTTACCGTGTAAGGGCCTGAAATTAATTTTTCTGGAAGAACTTACGATCTATATGGCATGAAAAATTAAAGTGCCTGATAATTTGTAAGTAAATTCCATACTTACCAGCATTCAATATTTTGTTTACCCATATTTCAAAAGTAAAATTATCAAATCTATTTCACCCTGTTTTACTGCATTTAATCTACTAAATTACTTGTAACCAGAAATACTAATAAATTTTAAAGGCCTTTAAAACATGACTGGTTGATATTGGGTTTAACTTCATCACAACTTTGTAAGCAGGAACAAGAGCTAGATTGCCTTCTCATTTTGCAAAGAATCAATGATTCACGGTTGCAAATAACTTCAATACAAGGTACTTAACCCTGTAAAATTCCTGCTTTGTTTGAATAAAATATTTATTGCTCTAACTTTGGGTTTTCATAAACAGAATTTTGATGTGCTATCCAATGTGCTGCCTCAAAGAGTCTGGCACAATTTCTGACACTAAGAACAGTTTAAAGATATCCAGGGAAAGGTTGGAACAGGGAAAATAACCACCAAGGATGTTGGTGAGTCAGAAACTGAAGGCTTTCACAGGAGGAAAATAAAAACAAAAACAAAACAAACAATCAACAAATGAATAAACAGAAACCCAACCACCAAAATGATAAAAACAATACAGGTGTGAATTACTTGGGCAGAATGTGACTCAAGTCATCAGGACATTTCAGTAGGGATTATATTTTGTATTTCGAGAATGCCATATGAAAACGTAAAGCCTAGATGGTTAATGTCTCTGGTGTAATTAGGGAAGGAACCAGCATGAGTGGGGTTCTATGATGCAAGCTGAACTAGGTGATGTCACAGAGCACTGGCCATAGATTGCACATCTATTCCACTTGGAGGCACTAGAATCCCTAGAAGGTGTGTCCACTATTTTCCCAGTGGTGTATGAAAGGCAGGCCAGCTCCTGAAGCCCAACGTTGTTCCTCAAGTTTTTTTTGCCTGGTCTGTATCAAAAGACAGAATCTTGATGACTAAGACATTTTCTTTGGGTAAGTACATTTATGAAGTGAATGGGACCCTCATAGCTATAGAAAGCTGAAAGTTTTCCCTCCCACACTGAGTAACTGTACATTCTAAATTCTCCCATGTTTGGGGCCAGGGGCATGGTTGATCCAGTTTAGTTGATCTCCTGAATTTATTATCCTTGCTAACAATATCTCCTTCACAATTCCATTAAAATGTCAAAGCACTTCTTTGTCCGTATGTATTTTAGAAAATGTTAGTTCTAAATGGCTGATATTGCCTGGATTTGTTGAGGCCAGAGTTGCAGTGGCAAATAATCACCAAATAATCCTGAGGCTGGGTCAGGTGATATATTACAGAAGGCCAGTGGTGTGCTGTGTCCCTGGGATATTTGTGAATATTGCCACCTAATTCAGAGCTTGCAGGTACAAGAGAGGGTAGGTAACAACTCTGGCTCATTTTCTTTATTCTGTTCTCTCCTTGATCATTTTGGGTAAAAGGCATACCAACTTCCACATTGACATAGACATGCAAGGAGATGTTCCTCAGAAGAGGCAAATTAGCTCAGGGCTGAAGACATATTCATCTGAGTATGTTATTCTGAGCTGTGGAGAATTACTTGTTAATTTCCCTTCGATAATTTCCTTGTTTCCCTTATTTATTTGTTTTTTGTTGTTGTTGTTGTTGTTTTGTTTGTTCGTTTTTTCTTTGGATGGGTGTTTAATTTTACTTTGAGTGTGTTTGTGTGTAGCGTTGGCTGTTAGGAGAATCACTCTGTAGAATAGACTAGCCTTTATCACACTAAGGTTTGCCTCCCTCTGCCTCTTGAGTACTAGGATTTAAGACTTGGGTCACTAACACCTCCTATTAACTTCTGATTTGATTGTTTGTTTTGTTTTTTGTTTGTTTTTCATTTTTGTTTTTTTGTTTTGTTTGTTTGTTTGTTTTGTTTTGTTTTTGTTGTTTTTTTTTTGTTTGTTTTAGTTGTTAATATTGTTGCTGATTTGGAGACATGGTTCCTTTATCTACCACTAGCTGCCCTGGAACTCACTTTGTAGACCAGGCTGGTCTCTAAGTCAGAAATCTGCCTTATCCTGCCTTCTGAATGCTGAGTTTAAATGCTTGCGCCACCATAGCTGGATTATGAACTTCTTATTTTGATCAAATTAAGTTTAGAAGCCCAAACATGTTTAGCATAGCCTTCTTGACCTACTCAAAAATTCCATTAGAGAAGAGCATTTCTCCAGCATTCTCTCCCATCCTACACTCATTGCCTTTCAGTAACTCATATATATGACAGTAGCAACAGCATTGTGTCTGGTGTAAACAGGCAATATCTTCAATCCAAGGCAATGGGCAAGTATGATATTTGAACACAGAATGTTACCCACAAGACATCTGCCCAGGGTTGGTGTGGTCTACCACACCAGGGCTACAGCCATGTAGAAGACAATACCTCTGAAGAGTCTTAGCATGACATCCCTCATGAAGAAGAGGAGGAGGATGTCTTCTTCCAACGTCTTGAGGAATATTGTTGGCTGCAGAATTTCTCAAGGTTGGAAGGAAGGTAATGAGCCTGTCAATCAATGGAAGACCATAGTGCTAGGTCAACTCCCAACAAACCTTTCTCTTTATTTGGTGAAGTATGATGGAAATGACAGCGTCTATGGACAGGAGCTCTACAATGATGACAGGATTTTAAACCTTAAGGTTTTGCCTCCCAAAGTAAGATTTCCTCAGGTAAGGGATGCCCACCTCGCCAGAGCCCTGGTTGGCAGAGCAGTACAACACAAATTTAAGGGTAAAGATGGCTCTGAGGACAACTGAAGGGGGGTTGTGCTAGCCCAGGTTCCAATCATGAAGGATTTGTTTTACATTACCTACAAGAAGGATCCAGCTCTCTACTTCTATCAGCTTCTGGATGACTACAAGAAAGGGAACCTCCACATCATTCCAGACACTCCTCTGGCTGAGGAGAGATCAGGAGATGACAGTGATGTGTTGATAGGTAACTGGGTGCAGTACACCAAAAAAGGTGGTTCCAAATAGTTCAGAAAGGTTGTTTACCAAATTCTAGCCAATCCTTCTGTGTACTTTATCAAGTTTCATGGTGACATCCATATCTATGTCTATACTCTGGTGCCAAAGATTCTTGAAGTTGTAAAATCATAAAGTACAGAAACGTAAACGTATAGGACTGGAAGAAAAAAAAAGTTTTTTGTTTTTTTTTTCCTGTGTTGGCTACATAAGGGTCTTTGACAATCCCAGTATCTTTGCCAATAAAATGTGTTTTGCTCTAAAAATTTAAAAGTGTGACATGATATTCTGTGAGTTAACAATTTGCTGGAAGAGATGGCCTACAGTGGAAGGAATATCAAATGAAGATGAAAGTTTCATTTCAGGTGGTGAACAGTACATACACCTAAAATCATACATGCTAAAAGGAACAGCTTCTCTGGTCTGCATGTAGAATAAGGAATTGGAGATGGAACTTGGAGGAGCAGAGATAGCAGCAAAAGATGGATGTTTAGGAAGTAGGGGAGAAGGACAAAGCATAGGTAGAAACTCTGATGTGAACACTGAAGGAGAAACAAAAAGTTGGGGAAAGAGGGACATTTAAAAGAAATGTGGCCTTGTTACACAAGGTGAAACGCAGAAAACTGATTGAAATAGACTCAGAAATCAGAGAAAATCAGGTTTCATTTGAATAATGAAACTTAGTGAAATCTGTCTCACATTTTAAGATTTATTATCTTTACTTATGTGGGTGGGGATATTGCATGTCCTTTTGAGTACAGGTGAGCACAGAGACATGAGTTGTCAGGTCCCCTGGAGCTGCCATTAAAGGTGATTACTGGCCAGTGGATATGAAATCAAGAAACCAGATCTATTCTTGTGGTGCAAAAGTGCTTGTTACCATTGATTCATCTCTCTAATCCCATAAAGATATCTTTTTAAAGAAATCCAAAATTCACATGCAGAAAACAGACCAGGATGAAGGTAAGAAAGTTCTAATTGATGGTGACCATTAAAAGCAATAAGGAACACAAAGAGTAGAGTGCACTGAGAGACAAATGAATTCTAAGTTGGAGTTCTCGAAAAGTTAGGCAGGAGTCACAGGAAGAAGAGAAAGTTTCTGGGAATATTCAAACTTGGGCCCTATCCACATTGGCCTCTTTGTTTTCTTAACAAATATCCAGTCAATCATTACAGATTCGTGTGTTTGTGTTTGTCTCTCTCTCTGTGTGTGTGTGTGTGTGTGTGTGTGTGTGTGTGTGTGTGTGTGTGTGTGTTTGTATGTGTGTGTGTGGTACTTAGAGTCCATTTTTATCCAGACAATCCAGAAGTGAATGTTTAAATATATGAGACTCCCTAAATCATCACAGAAACCTTGATTTTGTGTAATCAGTTTCAAAAGTAAAGTAAAAGAGAAAATGAATATGCTGTGAGATAATGTCGGGTTGGAATGGATCCTGAGTTCCTTCTGTGAGCACTCTTTGCTTCTGATGAATCCTGCGATCTTTTGGAGGTCTCTAATGAGAGGCCCGGATGACCATAAAAAGCTCCCACACTTGCCTGTTCCACCTAACTCTCCTCTAAACATATGACTCCCTACATACCTTCAGCCTGTCTATAGCCTGGATATTCTAATCTTTTCCTTATGTGTGACCTCATTCTTAGAAAACACTGAAGGTGTAACCAATGCATATATGCTGACCTTTTTTCTATGCCAGTTGTCATGGGTTTCAAATGTTATGAGGTTGCCCACAGTGTTGGTCACTTCCTGAGGAGCCCGTGTACTTCATGGAGGTCTGCCTGGGTTCCATCTATACGCAGAGACATTTTTTTTTTGAGGCTGAAATGCCATGGATTCATTCATTACAATTTTTCTCTCTAGAATAAGTTTGTATGCTGCAGCACTTGAAAATACTTTCTATTGTTGATTAATTTTAATATCTGGGAGAGTTTCTGCAGTAACTGATTCTCTTAGTTAGGGATTTGTTTCTGTGAAAAGACACCATGACCAAGGCCACTCATAAGAGACAACATTTCATTAGGGCTTTTCTACATTTAATTACACGTTCAGAGGTTCACTTCACGATCATCAAGGCAGAAAATATGGCAGAGTCTAGGCAGACATAATGGTGGAGAGGAAGTTTAGAATTATGCAACTCCATCCAAATGCTTCCAAGAAAAAATATGTATTTTGCATGCAGGTATGGTCTGATTCACACTGGGCAGAGCTTTAAAGACCCAGAGTGATATGTTTCCTCCAGCAAGGCCAGACCTATTCCTACAAGGCCACACCTCCTCATAGGCCAACTATATTTAGAATGCCACACTGGTTTAATAGCAACTCAACAAGATCTAGAGTCTTCAAAGAGGAGGAGCTTCAGTTGAGAAGATGCCTCCATAAGATCCAGCTGTTCAGAATTTTTTTAATTGGTGAGAGAGCACCAACTCCATTGTGGGTGTTGAAATCCTTGTGGTGGTACTCCTGGGTTTTTTTAGAATGCAAGCTAAGCAAGACTAGAGGAGCAAGACAATAAGCATCACTACAACATAGCCTATGAATGAGCCTCTAATTCCAAGATCCTGTGTTGTTTCAGTTTCTGTCCCAACTTTTTTGATGATTAACAACAATGTGGAAGTATAAGCTGAAAAAAACCTTTGCTATGGAATTTGCTCTTTGGACATGGTGGAACCTTTCAACAATAAAAATAGTAAGACATTCTTAAGGAAAAATGTCTAATAATGCCAATGTCACTTATCTTAAAACCACAAATAATAATGTGCAGACATTTTATTTTTATTTAAACATAAGATATACTCATGTACCTACCTGAGATGTAATTTTTCTAGTTTGCTTCTTTCTCACAATGTAGAATATTACAATCAAAAATAACTTGGAAATAGAAGGGTTACAGACTATCACCAAGGAAGACAAAACAGGAAGTTGAATCAGTAACAGCAAACACTGCTTATTGGCTTGCCACTGACTTAGTCACTGTTCTATTGCTGTGAAGAGACACCATGGTTAAGGCTACTATTAGAAAACAAAGCATTTAACTGGAGGCTTGCTTACATTTTTAGAAGTTTGGACAATCATCAAGTGAGGGACCCCATCATTGGAGCAATAGAGAACTAATGATCCTTAGGCAAAGAGAGAGATTCTGCCATTGCAATGCCTTCTTTAAAACTCAAACCCATCCTTTTTGACACACCCACTTCCTCCAATGAAGCCACACCTTATCTTATTCCATCTAATCTTTAAACTCACTGTCACTTCCCAGTGACTAAATATTCATATATATGAGTCAATAGAGAACGTTCTTATTCTACCACCAATTTTCTATGGCTTGATCAGCCATTTTTTTAAATACAATCTAGAATGCTCCCATCTATAAATGACTATTGATGAGCTTAGCCACAGGGATGGGCCCTCCCACATCACTCATTAGCCAAGAAAATATACTATAGACTTACCAAATAACCAAGTGAATAGAGACAGATCTTCAATTGTTCTCTCTTCTTAGGTAACTGTAGATTGTCAAGATTGAGAAAAAATAAAGTCCCATCACAGGAATGTTTCACAGACTCAACAACCTACCCAAACATTACTCAACAGCATTTCCTCCCCTTTGCCCCTGCATAGACCCAATTCCATGCATTGCATAAGTGAAGGATAACTACGTTTATCAGCAATGATACTCAATAAGAGGTGACATGAACAAATATTTCCTATAGCCACACAACCCCCACATTCTAATATGTGTTACACTTACTGTCAGACTTGCCAATCTGTCCAATTTCCTGCCAACTCATTTAGACAAAAAAAAGAAAAAAAATTCCTCATAATGAAATCCAATGAATTTTACCTGATTTGTTTCTCCTGAGGCAACTCGGTGTTATCTCTTCATGCTCATATTCGTGTCTGATTCATCTGTAATAAACCCACTACTATTATCAGCTACATCACATGAGGTATGATGAATACCAACTCCCATGAACAGCATCACAGTAGGCTAAGCCTTTTCTGCAATTTTGAAGTTTCCTTTGTATACAAAAAATCAATTGATTTCATTAAGTGTGTAATTTAATGATTCTAACACATTTTCACCTCCCTTCCATTTTTCCCTCATTTTCTGATACTTCATATGATATTGCAATCTATTAAAATACAGTAGTGAATGCAGAGGAAGGACCAGTGTGGGAAGCAGCAAAGTTCTTTATTTCTAAGACAACAGATACACTGCCAGAATCTTCCAGGTACAACTGCTTGGTAACTTTGGGTTTAATGTTAGCATGAAATTTCTAGAAAAACGCTTAAAGAATTAAACCATGGTTAACCTGGACCAGACAAGTCAGTATCTCTAGTGAGAAACATTCATGTAAATCATTTTCATCACTGTTACAAGATGCCTAGCAACAAGGAAAACAGGTCCATGGTCACAAGAATATGAAAGGGGCATGAAGGAACACAGTTGTCCAACTTATTAGCAGCCAGTAAGCATCAACACAGGAAGCGACCAAAGATAATAAATAACTTCCAAGACATGTCCCAAATGACCAAGTTCCTTTACAAGTTTCTCACCCCTTCCATGCACACCCATCAATCAATTAACTCATAGATTAAAGCCCTCAGGGTCCAATCACATTTCAGATTGTGTATATTGTTCTACCTTTGAGCATTGTACTTCAGACCAAAACCTTCATCAAAGTCCCAGGACAGACATTTCAAACCCATTTCACCACAGCATTCTTTGTGTTACACAAAGTGATAGGAACTATCTGTCTCTTTAATGGTATCTCTGTCTAGCAGTTCCAAAAGGAAAATGTCCAGGTTAACAGCATCAGCACCTCCAGGAGCTTTTATAAATGTGAGTTCAAGAAGAAGGAAATTGCAATGCAAGTTAAGGGTCTTGATCCCCCTTCCCTGCATCTTAAAACCATAGGGTGGACCCAGAAATGTAGGTCAAAAGTGTAAATTTCACCTATACTACAACCAAATGTGATGATTTCTAGCTATCCCCAGTTTCTGTCTGTTACGTAGTCCCAACAAGTCTGCATCAAGGAATATTGCCTAGTGTGAAATAGTGCCAGCAGTTGATTGCAAACCCCACTATGTGTTGACTTGGATGTAAAATGAAACATCTATAATATAGACACACTTGTACATATACGCATACTAACAGAAAGAGGCAAGCAGTAGAGGTGCTTTGTCTTAGGAACCCTCAAGGAAGAGAAAGTGGAAATCTCATAAGGCAGAGAGGTCATTGAGACACTGTATGTCTCTACTGCATAAAATCAGACCAGTCTGCCTTCCATCCCTGAGTGGTACGGTATCACTATCCATCATCCCCATCTAAAAATGTATGGACTGTTGATGAAGGATGGAGAGACAGTATTCATCAAAGGTAAGGCCTTTGAAGGTGATATAGGTTTGCCATGCTCTACTGGTAGCCCCATGTCCAAGAGTTTATGGGCAAAACAATTGATTTGAATGGGTTGTATCAAAGGGGAGAAAAGGAGACTTGAACTTGGGAGGAGGATTAAGGTGGGAATTGGTCTGGTTTTGGTCTGGAGGTATCAAGAGAATTAGAAAGTGAATTC